>NW_017971539.1:0-167820 GCF_001883845.1 Diplodia corticola
TAAGCTTTACGCAAGAGTTGCGCTTAATGTTGACTATAGTCAACATTCTAGTAGAGTATTATAAAGAATCGATAAACGAAATATTCGAAAATTTTGGTGTTCGAAAATTTTGGTGTTCGAAAATTTTAGTGTTCCAAAATTTTCGCTAAGTCCTACGGTTTCGGCCCCCACGCCCCTCTAAATCTAAACAACTTAGACTTATAATAAGAATTTCTTTAATAGTAAAGTTTAAGACGTTTATAATAAGTATTAATAATAAACGGTAGAAAAAATAAATTTATAGATATATTGACTTTAGTTAACATTATAAGCATACTTCGCTAAATATAAAGGAAAGAAACTTTTTTAAACTTTTTTTTAGATTTTTCTATTTTCAGACTACGTAGCCCTCTTTTTTTTTATTTTTCCTTCATCGCTAAAAAGAAAACCTATTATTATCGAAAGCCTATTAACTCTTTTTAATAGTCTATTATTATAATTCTTCTTTTAGTCCGAGATCGAGTTAAGTTCCGCGTCCATTCGTTTAACCTCCGTAGCCGTAATATCGGAGGGGGTAGGTAGCTAAGAAAGGCTTTTCTTAGCTTCCTCCTTCTTCTTAGCCTTATTAGCCTTCCGAGTATTAGTAGACTTAACTACGCGGTCGCGGTTCGCCTTTTTCTTAGCGTCGTTATCTACTAAAGCCTTAGCGCTAGTTTTCTTTATATCTATAGCCGTAGGCTTGCCACGTTAGCGCTTCGGGCGAGGTAAGTCTAGAGCGTCCGCGCCGAAATCCTTATACTACCTCTTCCGCTTAGCAGATATAGTAGAAACTAGCGACTCTTACGAGGAGGCCTTACCTCGACTAAAGCGCCGAAGCGGCGAGGGCTCGTCGGCGTCGCTCTCCTATAAAGAGTTACCGTCGTTGTCTATCGGCACAAGCTTATTAGTTAAGTAATTTCTAACGAGTAAACGTCCGTTAGATAGTATAATTAAGCCGTTACGAGCACGTTCTCTAAGGCGAAAGGCGGGGCGGTCGAATATACCGCGATCTTTCTTACCTTATTAACCCGACGTCTTACGCGGCCTTAAGGGCTTCGACGACTCCTTCTTCGCCTTCTCCTCTTTCTCCTTCTCCTCTTTTTTCTTAGCGTACTATACAATAAACCTAGACTCGCCAGGCTATTTCTTCGCAGGAAGTTTCTTCGCAGGCTGAGCTGGACGTAGTAGAGGAGCGGAGAACGTAGTAGCCGGGCCCGGGTTATTATCGTTATCTAAGTAGTTGTTAGCGAATATACCTATAATAAAGTACTATAGCTATATTAACTATAGTCAATATAGATAGACAATTACTAACCTAAGATAGGATTATCGGCTAAGGTAGCCTTAGTAGTATCGTAACTCTTCTTATTCTCCGTCGTAGATGCTGCGGTGGTCTTCTTAGACACGAAACGGTCTAGAATTGCCTACTTATTACCGTACTCGGGGGTGGCGAACGAGTTCGAGAGGCCACTAAGAGGAAGCTAAGGCCGGTAACGCGTAAGGATATTAGAACGGCCTATATATTATATAGTTAGTAAAACGTATATTAGAGTTTAAATGCTTAGAGTTGCTATAGTAGGCAAGGAATATTAATTATAGTTAATATAGGCGGGAATATCGGAAGTAACTTACCTTTCATATAAAAACCCTTTTCGGTTTCCAGGTTGTCTTTAGCAACGAGATTACGAGCGTTATCCTACTCGTACCTCGGAGAGCGGAAACTATAAAGACGAGTATAGTACTCGATATACTAGTTTACCTTAGCATTTTTAGTGCTATCCTCTACTTCCGCCTTATTATCGGCGGTCTCGTCCTCGTTCTCGTCCTCCTCGTTATCGTCGTCGTTAGGCTTCTCTTTAATTCGCGCCTACGAGGCTAGCTAGGCTAAGGCTTTTTTAGTTGCCCTTACTTATAGAACTTAGTCGTAGGTAAAGTCTACTACGAGAATATATATATCGACGATCTTTAACTACCCCACTCGCTATAACCGACCTATAATCTAATCGATAGTGGCTAAGGACTAGTCTAGTTTTAGAATAGCTAAGTGGTGGCATATAGCTTACGCGTTAAAACTCGTAGACGCTATACGGCTAGAGTAGAGGAGAATTTTAACTTCATCGGCCGGGTCGTTAAACTTTACTAGGGCCGATTACCTCTACGGTTGGCTAAAGGCGGCGCGGATACTATAAAAAGAAATATCTAAGGTGGTTAAGAACATCTTAATCTTAGTTAACACCGCCGGCCAAACGGCAAACACTATTAATTTATAGCCGCCTTCGTAGTAAACATTCTAAATAATACCGCATAGGTCCTATAGCTTAACTAAGAAAGAGGCTATAAGCTTAGCGCGGAGGATACGGCTATCGTAGAGTGGATAGCCTGGCCGCGGGCGCGTAATCCGGTAGTAAAGAGAGTACCTAGCGTCGTCCTTCGAGATATACGTCGCCAGCTTAGCGGCGGTTATCTCCTTAGAGTTTTTTCTATAGGCGTCTAAAACAGGGTCGAATACCGCGTAATAAAGAAAGCGGTAGGCGTATATATTAAGAACCCTACTCGCTTTATTATCGTCTTAACGAGCCTTCTTCTTATCCTTATCTTCGAGCTTATCGACTAAAGAACGGTATACGGCTAAGTAGAGGGCGGCCTACTTAGCGTTTATACGAAGCTCTCGAACGGTAACCTTAAAGGGCGGCACGGTCCTAGCGATAATAGTAGATTAATTCTAACGCTTAAATACTTGCCCTTTAACGCGCCGGAGCATTATAGCCGAGAGAATTAGTCGGACTATTACCTAAATGCTACTACTCGTAATAGAGGCCGAGCCAATAATACGACCGTAAGCGGATGGGTTAAGAAATTATTAAAAGGGCCGGAGGGAGTAGCCTATATTAACCTTAGTTAATATACCCGTTATCTTCTCGTATTTATCGAGGTCGATAATCTCGTCGTGCTTACTTTCTTCGTCTAAGCCGGCGTCGAAGTTACTATCCGTTTCGCTACTAGGGGGGTTCGAGGGGAAGCTACGTTTAAGGCACTCCTAGAATAAAGTAAGAGGGCCTTTTAAATCGTATAGGCGATTTAGGGTCGGGGTAGCGGTTAAATATAAGATCTTCTCGGCGTTTAGGCGGCGGATAGCGAGATTCGTCCTTAACCTAGCGTTTTTTACTATATAGGCCTTATTAAGTACGACGAGACCGAAAAGTCCTTATAAAAGTAAGCGTATATTACGAATTTACTCTTCGCTTAACCTTCCGCCGTCTTTATTATCGCCGTCCTTAGAGTCTAAATCGGAGGGCTAGGCGGGCCTACGTCTCGAGCGCTTAGGAGTCCTACTAACGGTAGCGTGTTATAGAGATCGAAGACGAAGCGTTTAGTACGTCGTTATAAAGATATACCGTTAGGTATTCGGGTCGTTCGCGTCTAAGGCATCGACAGCCGTACGTAAGTTAGCTACGTTACTATTAACTAACTTCTTAAGATCGGTCTAATCGGAGCGCGCCTTATCGCCCATCTAGAGACGGGCGATAAGGGACGACTAAAGGCCTATCTCCGCCCTCCATCCCTACAGCGCGACGCTAGGAATAACTAAGAGGGTCGGCTTATAACGGCGGGCCTAAACGCGAAGGTGCTCCAGCGTCAACGTATTAACGGGCTATAGGCGGGTAAAGTCGTTAACGAGGGTGTCTAGAAGATCTTCCTTTAGTACTTATTCCTCTCGTTAAGGCAGTAGAGCTTGGGCTTCTTCCTAGCGGATGGTGCGGTTGTCCTTCGGCGCCGATTTTATAAGACGTTCCCCAACCGTAGGTAGTAAGACCATAGTATAGACCGCTTTAGCGGTCTTACCGAGACCGATATCGTCGCTAATAATACCGCAGCCACCACCACTCGTAAGTATAATAAGTACCTACGCGACCGTAGGCACCTAGTAGTCCTTAAGATGGCGAAAACCAACCTTCCACTCATTCGAAACTTTCGGGTTAAACTAGAGGAGAGAATAGGCCTCGGCGAAGTTAGGCGCTTCGCTACTAACGCTATTTATAGCCCTCTAGAGTTCCTAAAAAGCCTCGGTCTCTAGCATCTCGTTATCTTTCTCGGGATGCTTAGTTTATTCGACTATAGCGGACGCCTAATACCTAGCAACCGCGATCTCGTTAGTATAATTAAAGGAGTATACTTCGTGCTCGGGCGGCGGCTAGAGCAACTACTTCTTAGCCTTTACACCTATTAAGAGAAGAAAGGTTTCGATAGTACGCTCGGGTAGCCTAGATAAAACCTCGTCCGGGATGGGGTTACCGGAGACCCGCAGGTTATCTAAGAAAGAGAGATCGATAGACCCTAGATCCTATAGTGCCTCGGCTTTCTCCTATTCTTCTACGGTAGCCGCGTTAAGTTCCTCCTAGTCCTCTACTTCTTCGGCGAGCATGTCCGGGTTATTAACTATAGTTAATATAGCGGCCTGCCCCTCGTCGCTAAAACGACCTACGGCCTCGGCGTCGGTAAGTAAATATAGAAGTAGCGCCTACTTTCGCTATACCTTAGAAGTACCCTTTTTATCGTCGTCCTTCGATTTTTATTTAGACTTCCTCTAGTGTCTAATAGCCTAGAGTGCCCGGGACTAGCTTTCGGCTGTATATCCGCCGATAAAGCCGTTCGCTCCGTTAACGTCGTCGTCGGTGGCCTTAGAAAAGTACTCGGGGTAAAGCCTTATCAGCGTAAATATAGGGATAAGGTTGGCGATAACGGCTCGGTATAGGTCGTTAGACTATATAAAGTCCTCTTTAAAGAATTTCCCTATAAAGGGGAGGGTCGTCTACTCGAGGAACTCTACTATAACGGGCTTCTTCTAAGTAGACAAGCGCACGATGTCGAAAACGCGGTTAATAGTAACGATTCCCTACTACTTAACAACGGTATAGTCGCAACTATAGTTTACGGTACGAGATTCGTCCCACGTCTTAAGCAGCTTATCTACGCGAGAATCCGCGAAGAACTCCTTTAGTTAACCGGTATATTAAAAGCTAAGATAGCCGGCGAGAAGAGCGCCGTTATTTTCGAGTCGAACAGCGTAAACGATTCGGACGCCCTTTAGATTAGAGCTAGCCTTTCTTTTTAATTCTATAGGAGGCTTAGGCTCCGGGACAGCGATAGTCTCGTCTATATTCTTCTTCGTTTTTTTCCTAGACGTGACCTTCGCCTTTAGGGTAGCGGTTTCTTTATAGTTATCCTTATTATTCCCAGCCGAATTCTTCTTCGATTTTTTTCTAGACGCGGCCTTCGCCTTTAGAGTAGCGGTTTCTTTATTATTATCCTTATTATTTCTAATCGAATTCTTCTACGACGCTTTAGCGGGTTTAGTACTCTTCGACGTCGCGCTACGACCCGAAGCGGCGCTCTTCTTAGATAGCATCTTTACTAGAGCGGGTAATATTAACTACGGTCTATAAATATAGTCTATATGGGCGGCGGTGCTTCTTCCGGTCTAGCGCATTTTAGCTTTAGCTTTAGTGTTAAGCGCGAGTCTAGGCGCGAAAACTTTCGCCCCGGGTTCTCTATCGCGTAGAGCGATATAGCCTTACCTAAGTAAGATATCGGGGTTCTAAGCCCTCGAGAATCGATATTTTTAGGTGGCGAAATGCGTGCGAACGTATATTATCGGGTAAGCGTAGGGGTAGTAGACTACGTGTAGTAGATCGCGGCGGTGTTTAGTTTAGGGCGAGGAACGACGCAGCGACCCGGTATATTACGCCGTATTCTTTAGAATCTACGGCCCTAACGCGATACGGCTAGCGTGGTTTCGGTTACGTACGTTATATTAACCTCGGTTAATATTACCCGCTAAAGCGCTAGGTTAGAGCTATATTAAACGTATACCTATCGGCCACGAACGCCCGCGCTTTATTAAAACCGATCGCCGGTATACCGAGGGGCCCGAAGACTATTAAAGAAAAGCGGGCGACTACCGCTACTCGATCGCGTCGGTATCGAGAACGAAAGAGAAAAGCCCGCTTAAAAAATCAGTCGCCAGTACCCGAAGTGTAAGACACCGAAGAAATCTTACCTATATAAGGCATTTCTAATAGTAGGGTATTACCTAAAGTTAGTCTATATACTAGTACGTTACTACGATTATCTACTTCGCCTTTGGTTACGTCGTCTTATTCGCCTACGCGCGAGACAGGCCTAGAAATAAACGAAGCTCGAGCGAGTAACGTTTCCTCGGAAGGTTTATATTATAGCGCCTATAGCCCGAATATAGAGGATATAGAAGCGTCTAGTCTTCTAGAAAGAGATAGTGGTAACGAGGTAAGTACTACGATAACTAGAATATCTAAGGATATTACTATATTAAATTTTAGTCTTAAATTCTTCCTTTATATTTACGCTAACTCTAGTAATAGAACGAGCCCTTTACGTAGGGTAGTAAGGTTATATTAACTAGGGTTAATATCGCCCTAACTAGTAGATCGTACTACTAAGATAACGCAACGTCTCTAGTTAGTAGTAATTAGAACGATAGTAAATTTAACGATAGTAATAGTTACTTTAGCGATATTAAATCTAATATTAATAGCTCTTCTACTTCTTCGTTATTAAGTAGAATTACTCCCCTAATAATAACGTCCGCTACTCACCCTATAATAAAAAAGCAAAGTGCAGCCGGTAATTCTATAAATAATAGAGACTTTATACTAAGCTTATCGTCTGCGTCTACTTTATCCCAAATAAGCGACGACGACACCGATAATATCTCTTTTATTAAAAATACCGAGTAAAGTTTAGACGAGCCTAATTCTAATTATACCGCTCGAGACCTCGTAACGGATCTTATCCAACGAGTAAAACACTCGGACTATATATATAGTAAGTCTAATATAAGTCTAATATTATTAGCTACTATAATATATTTACTAATCTAATACTAAAGCGTTTCGCGTTTTATAGACGATTCCCCCGGCGATAGACCTCTTAACGGACCGTATTCTCTTCGCGCTTTTATAAAGTTCTAGCGCAACCGTATAACTAGTAATCTAGACACCGGTATCACCTATTTTCCCCTAGAATTCGACGGAATAATCCCCGCCTAACCGTCCGGACACCCGACCAACGAAGTTCCGTAGAAAGAAATACTAGCGGGCGGTAGGGAAGTAGAGAACCTTTTACTAAGTTTAAGTTTTCTTAAATCCGAACTCGAGGACGAGGAACTACGCGACGCACTAGTTGGTCGATCTTAGGACGTAGATAGTTTTATCGTAGAGATTAACGGCTTATCTACTTACCGCGAGGGGTTTAAACTTACCTATCGACCACTATATATACGGTTAATTAAACAGAATTAACGCGTTCTTATACGATTAAGAAAACTATATCGCACTCGATAATTACGACTGGGAACGGGAATATCTTCTTCTACGTTCTATAACTACTATATTTTCTTTCCTAATATGCCCGTTTAGAACGAAGAGGTCTACGTTAGTAACGTTTTCTAGAAGAAGTAGATCGATCGGATAGTTACTCCTTCCTTAAGACTAGTCTATCCGCCTAACGTCGTTTAATACTACCTAGTAAGCTTCTAGGATATAGATAATAAGTCTAAGATTAGGCGTTAAGACTTCGTGTCTAGAATAAGCGCAGCGATAGACGTATAATATACGATTTCTTTTAAATACCTGGCTTCTTTCTAGAGTAAAGTAGAAAAGGCGGCCTAGAACTATACTAAATGCTCTAAAGTACCACGGGACTCGTTTTAGGGCTTATTTCTAGTTATCTCGGGCTATAATCTTAAGCTATCGATAAAGCGTTCGTTACTAACGGAGGCGGTAAACGACTTTATATAATATCTATAGATATACTTCTTCTATAACGACGCCTTCTTTCTAGCTTATAGTTACTAGGTCGACTTAGCGGTTAAAGATATACTCTTAGAGCCGGGCATTACTTTACTACGAAAGATAAAGTATCTTAATTATTAGGCCGATTAGCTTATGTATTCTAGGGCATCTTTAAATCGTTTTAAGACCCGATCGACGTTCTACTATTAGTTACTTACGCGAGACGCCGGGTCTACATTAGTCGAGTTAAGAGAAATAAACCTATAGCGAAAGCAAGCTGGCATAGCCTATATAAAGGCGTATAATATATATAAAGAATTATTCGCGTTACCTATTAAAGGGCACAGCTTATTTAAAAACCGACTATTTAAGAGCCTAACGTTATTCTAAGAGACTCTAGAGGATTAGTATAAAGCTAATAACCGGTTCGGACGTACTACGTAATAGAACCTACGCGAGTTACTTCGAAAAGGATATATAGCCTCTAAGAAGTATATTATCGATACTCTCTACGGTTCTTAAACGTATAGCTTTAGTATTCGATAAGAATACCGCTTTCGACTCGATATTCTAACTACTACCCTAAGCAGAGAACGGCTAGTAGATAGAAGCACGATATTAACTACGGTTAACAACACCGTACCCTTAGTAGTAAAATCTACTACTACTTATAAACCGTTTTAGACGTTGTCTACGCTAGACGCTAATAATTTTACTACGTACTAGCTTAATCGTTAGCTCTACTATCTTAAGGCTCTAGCGAGTTAGATAGTATATAGAAGCGGATCTATATCGTAAACGCTAATAGAGTAGTAATTAGTAAATACGGTTATAGCTACTAGTATAGTGCGTATCGCGTATCTCTCGCTCGGTGGCGACCCTAAAGATTTTAAATCTATATAGATTTCGAGGCTACGCGGGAAAAGCGACGATAATTCTAACGAGGATTATTCTAAAACTAGAAGTAACTCTAAGCTAGCGGTCTTACGTAGAATTCCGACGAGACGTTATATTAGTCTAGAGCTAAAAGATTACGTCGAGCGCTACGGTGTTACGTAGTTCCCTTCTAAGTATATTCTATAGTAAGGCGCTGTCCTACGGTATATAGAAGAAGTATAGAGCAAACTAGCGCTCTCCGTTAACATTTTACGTAGGTTAAAGAAGAACGAAAAAACCTAGAATAAGATAGAGCGTTAAAACGTAATATTTATTACCTTCCGTTATTTTATCCGCGCGAATATAGACGAGAAGAACGTCGTTCTAGAGTTAGCCGCCGGCTTAGTAATTAGGAAATTCGTTCTAACCGTTATTAACTCGCTAGAAGATAATTAGCTAAAACACCGTGCGTACCTAGAAGTAGAAATACTAAGAGAAGCCGAACGTTTAAATAGTAGCTTAGACTACTACTTCCCTTCTAAGAACGAAACTTCTAAACGGGATAAATTTCTAGCCATCGGCCGCTTCGGGCAGAATCTCTCGGACTCTAAAATAGACGGGCTCTATAGTTTATTACTTAAAATACTCGAACGGCTACTTAATTATAGCCCGCGGTATATATTAGCGCGTTAATAACCCCGGCGTAGGTCTTAACGGTTTCCGGTAAACGACGGAATATAGAAAGAGAAGATAAGGCATCTATTCGATATCTCGATAACACCTAAATAAAAAAGTACGCCGTTTCGCCGACTAACTACTAAGCTTCGAGCCATATTACAAGATAAACTCCCTACTATATCTATCGAGAAATTCGACGAACGGCTTATTATAAAGGCCTCTATCTATCTTCTTACGGTTTCTTAGTTTACGTTCGATTCGTTACTACCGAGGCGATAAGGAATACAACCGATATACGCTATCGGTTTTATTACTACCGCCTTACCTAAGTCTCTACTACGAGATATCATTCGAGATATTTAGCATATTAAGAAGCCTAGTCGTAGGTATATCTTTTAACTTTAAAGCCAATCCTCCACCGATAAAACGTAGACGAGAGTTACTTTAATATCTAATATAAAGCGGGCGCTCTAAACCGCTTTTAAAAATAGTAATCTTAATACTTAATACGAATGGAGAAAATCGGATTAGGGTTAGCTAGATAACTATTAAGATAAGTCGATTATTTATCGGCGAAAGGATTTTCATTTAAATTCTATTTTTAATTAGGTTATTATAGAATTTCTTTACGAGATTAAAATATCTCTTTTTTAACCTTTATTATAATCGTTTACTGCTCTTTTTTTATTACTTTCTATATCTCTCTACCGGTTATATTAATCTTAGTTAATAAATTTTTTATAATATATATAAATTAATCTCGTTACCTTCTTAGCCTTCTTTACGATATACCTTACTTTCTCTTACCTTATCTACGAGTTTTATAGCACTCTACCCACCTAAGATACGAGTTTCTTACCTAAATCCCGGCTTCTTCTACCGAAAATATAAGTAAAGAACCTAAGCGCGCTCCATACTCGACTTATACTACGGTATAAACCGCTCTTAAAGTGAGGCCAAAGTGAGGCCAGGTAAGGCTAAGGCCAGAATAATATAGCTTAAAAAAAAGGTTGACCTTAGTCAACAACGCCTGCAATCGACGTAAAGCTATTACTAATAAATCTCTATAGATAATAGAAGAATCGGAGGCCTCGTACGATTAGACGAAGAGGCCTAATACCCTTTAGCTTTTAATAGCAATATTAGCGTCTAGTAAGAAGTTTCCGAAAGGCCCTAAGCGTGTTTTCGTATTACGAGATGCGTTAAAGGACCAGCTAGCGATATAGTCTACTTATAAGCGAAGACGTACTAGCGAGTTAGCTGCTTCCAATTCCTCTTATTCTACGCCGGGCTCTTCTAAGTCGCTATATCTATCATTATTATTATTATTATTATTATCGTCTATATTAGGTCTACTTAAGCCGTTGCGCTTATCGCCTACGCCGGGTCCCTTAGAACCTCTTCGTCGATTACCGGGGTTAGGTTCTTCTAAATAGCGATAAACACCTCTAACGCCTAACGATACGTCTAGCGTGTCTAGCGTTTAGCGTAATCCTAATAAGACCTTTATAATAGTACCGATAAGCAACTGGGGTATGCTAAGCAGTAGTAAGATATATTAGTTTATCGGCTCTAATATTAACCCGAAACTCTTTCGTTAGAACACTCCTTACTTCTCTAGGAACATAGATAGTCCTTCGGACTAATAAGGGTGCGAAATCCTCTTTATTTTCTTCTTTATTTTCGGGCGGGAAATAATTGTCTTAGGGGTTGGCTGTTTATAAAGTTATACCTACGATGTTAACTACGGTCAACATCTACTGCGCTATTAGACTTCTTTAAAAAGTAATACAATTCATACAACGGATCAAACGAATTAAAATTAAATAAAAGATGTTGACTACGGTCAATATAACGCTACTAGAAAGTGTAAAAAGTCTAGCGTCTATCTAATCTAATATAATTCTAAATCCGTTCGTCGTCGTCTTCTAGCGGTCTATCGCCGCTTATAACTATTCTTTTTATCTACTCGTAGGTGTGTGTAACGTATCGGTTCTATCCTATACCTAAGTCGTCGGTATTATATTAAACTTCTAGTAGTATCGCCTAGGCTTCTACAAAGGCCACGAGTCGTTATTAATAGCCGAGTAGAATATTTCTTCGTCGCTTTAAAGCCGCGTCTAGCACCGAATCGTAGTCGTAGATAAGTAGGTGCTTACCTCTACCTTTACTACCCGTAATAACTATAACTCCCTAGTAGTACTACACCTAGTCCTACTAGTTGGTAGCTACTATACTTTCTACTATCGTCGTAAACAGTCCGAGCTATATTCGTTTACTATACTTCTTTTCTTTCTAGAACTCGGTAAATATACTTATCTCGTTTACGTTAAGTAGGTAGGGGGTCCAGTTTACGCGGTCTATTCCGGTGTAAAATACGACTAGTCTTCTATAGACGAATGGACCACCTAGATAGCCTTCGAATTATTCTAGAAATACGTAGAATTCTAGGGTAGGGGCTTTCGAATCGGTAGATTCTAAAATAAGATAGAGGGACGTGTCTTCGTCGTAAGTCGTTTATAGGCTTTACGACCGGTCTTCTTATAGTAGAATACTATTCTTTAAGCCTTCGTATGGCATTTTAAAGAATAGAAAACTAATTAAAGTCCTAGAGTAACGAAGTAGGTAAAGATTAGTATATTTTTTATACGGTTAGTAGTGCGCCGCGTATTCGCTTAAGGATCCCGCGTTACGCTTATTTTCGCGTAGGGGCCAGCGTTACGTTTTTCGCGTAAGGGCCAGCGTTACGCTTTTCTAGGTAGGCTTCTAGTGCGCCGCGTACTGCGTAAAGGGCCAGCGTTACGCTTTTCGCGCAAGGGCTAGCGTTACGCTTTTCTAGGTAGGCTTCTAGTGCGCCGCGTACTACGTAAGGGCCAGCGTTACGCTTTTCTAGATAGGCTTTCGGTGCGCCGCGTACTACGTAAAGAGCCAGCGTTACGCTTTTCTAGATAGGCTTCTAGTGCGCCGCGTACTACGTAAAGGGCTAGCGTCACGCTTTTCGCGTAAGGGCTAGCGTTACGCTTTTCTAAATAGGCTTCTAATGCGCCGCGTACTGCGTAAGGGCCAGCGTTACGCTTTTCTAGATAGGCTTTCGGTGCGCCGCGTACTACGTAAAGGGCTAGCGTTACGCTTTTCTAGATAGGCTTCTAGTGCGCCGCGCACTGCGTAAAGGGCTAGCGTTACGCTTTTCGCGTAAGGGCCAGCGTTACGCTTTTCTAGATAGGCTTTCGGTGCGCCGCGTACTGCGTAAAGGGCCAGCGTTACGCTTTTCTAGATAGGCTTCTAGTGCGCCGCGTACTGCGTAAAGGGCCAGCGTCACGCTTTTCGCGTAAGGGCCAGCGTTACGCTTTTCTAGATAGGCTTTCGGTACGCCGCGCACTACGTAAAGGGCTAGCGTTACGCTTTTCTAGATAGGCTTCTAGTGCGCCGCGTACTACGCAAGGGCCAGCGTTACGCTTTTCTAGATAGGCTTCTAGTACGCCGCGTACTACGTAAAGGGCTAGCGTTACGCTTTTCGCGTAAGGGCTAGCGTTACGCTTTTCTAGATAGGCTTTCGGTGCGCCGCGTACTACGTAAGGGCTAGCGTTACGCTTTTCTAGATAGGCTTCTAGTGCGCCGCGTACTGCGTAAGGGCTAGCGTTACGCTTTTCTAGGTAGGCTTTCGGTGCGCCGCGTACTACGTAAAGAGCCAGCGTTACGCTTTTCTAGATAGGCTTCTAGTGCGCCGCGCACTACGTAAAGGGCTAGCGTTACGCTTTTCGCGTAAGGGCTAGCGTTACGCTTTTCTAGGTAGGCTTTCGGTGCGCCGCGCACTGCGTAAAGGGCTAGCGTTACGCTTTTCTAGATAGACTTCTAGTGCGCCGCGCACTACGCAAGGGCCAGCGTTACGCTTTTCTAGATAGGCTTTCGGTACGCCGCGTACTACGTAAAGGGCCAGCGTTACGCTTTTCTAGGTAGGCTTCTAGTGCGCCGCGTACTACGTAAAGGGCCAGCGTTACGCTTTTCGCGTAAGGGCTAGCGTTACGCTTTTCTAGGTAGGCTTTTAGTGCGCCGCGCACTGCGTAAAGGGCCAGCGTTACGCTTTTCTAGGTAGGCTTCCAGTACGCCGCGCACTACGTAAGGGCTAGCGTCACGCTTTTCTAAATAGGCTTCCAGTGCGCCGCTTTTCGCGTAAGGGCTAGCGTTACGCTTTTTAAGGTAGGCTTCTAGTGCGCCGCGCACTGCGTAAAGGGCTAGCGTTACGCTTTTTAAGGTAGGCTTTCGGTGCGCTACGTATTACGCAAAGGGCGAGCGTTACGCTTTTCTAGATAGGCTTCCGATGCGCCGCGCACTACGTAAAGAGCTAGCGTTACGCTTTACTAGATACGCTTTAGGCTTTAGTACGCTACGCACTTACGCTTACTTCTACTAAGCTTTACGCAAGAGTTACGCTTAATATTAACTATAGTTAATATTCTAGTAGAGTATTATAAAGAATCGATAAACGAAATATTCGAAAATTTTAGTATTCGAAAATTTTAGTGTTCGAAAATTTTAGTATTCTAAAATTTTCGCTAAGTCCTACGGTTTCGGCCCCCACGCCCCTCTAAATCTAAATAACTTAGACTTATAATTAGGCGTACGACGACGTATTCTTTAAACGTAAACCGCTAGTTTATAAGAAGATCTATAACGCTATTATAGTAAATAGTTAAGATATATTAATAGTAGCGTTTAATCTCGTCCGCGAGAAGATATAGGCTCTATTAAAAGTAGGCTAAATAGTCGGTCTATTTCTAGTAATCGGCGATAGCGGCTTTTATCGCTTATATCTACGCTATATACTCGTCGTATAACGGCTAGAGATATACGTCGCCTTTAATATAGTAGATATAGTAAAACGTACTTTTTTTCTCGTATAGTCTATTATATACGAGCTCGCTAGGCGATAAATACTCGCTATAGCCGATACTAGACTAGAAGTAAGTATACGGTACTCGCGAACTAAAATCGTTATTAAAGAAGCGATTTCTAAAATTAGTATAACGAAAGTACTTAACGCGATAGAATAGTAACTTTATAAAATCTTCTAAAAGATAGTTTACGTATTAATATAGACTAAGTTAGACCTTTTTCTTATTTTTTAAATTAAAGATATCGCGGTTAGAGTATTACTAAATTATCTCTAGTTAACTTTAGAGTAAGAATATACTAATAGACGCGGATATAGATATTACTTCGTAATAATCTTTATAGCCGATAATCTTAATATTAAGTAGCTTAAGGGCGAAGTAGCGCTCTTTAGAAATAACGTAGACGTTAATATAGACGTTTAACCGTCTATATTAACTATAAAAGAATCGGCTATAAATTCTACTACGATAGTAGTAGTATATATAAACTATTTATTTAGGCGAATAGTAAGTTTTATTAAATTATATATTTTTATAATCTTCTTCTTACTCGAAGACGTAGTAGGCGTAGTTTCTAAGACGTTTATCCGCTAATAGAAAGTTATAAACGAACTTATTATTAAAATTAAGATCGAGAGATAGAGAATAACTACTATAGCTATTAGAGAAAAGAAGAGACTCTACGAGTATAAACGCCCGTCGAGAGTAACGGTCTACTTAAATATATATATTATTTTAGCTAATATATAGATTATATTAATCTAGATTAGGTCCTTCGTGCGTTTAAAGCGATAACGACGAGAGTTTATTAGTAGTATTAAATACGTTAAGATTTACGCCGCTTAGATCGACGTCTATATTATTAGCGAATAGACTAGTTTTTATAAGTAATAGTAGGCTTTATATTAATATTTCTAGTACTAGCGATAGCGATTAGCGTTAAGAGTATAGATATATACTAGACGAAAACCTAAATAAAAAGTAAATAAGTCGAATCTCTAGCTTATAACGATAGTAATAGACGCGGATAGTACTATTTAAAAGTAGAAAAGAAGAAAGATTAGAAGAAGCGAGTTCTATTAATTAATAAATATTAGAGAGAGAGTAAGAGAACGAATAGATTTAAAAAAGATAGTAAGAGAGAGAGCTAACGCGGCGAAAGAATACTAGAACGTAAATTTTATTAGAAAAGTAGAGAGGAGTAGTAGTATAAGAAGATAGATTTTATTTATTAATAAAATAACGGCTTTAGAAAGTCTCTATTTTATTATCTTTTTAGTAATACGCCGACGGCTAGTAGTAGAAAAAACGCGGCTTAGCCTAGTAGTCGTATAACGTAAGCGTAGTATAGTAAGATATAAATAATAATATACTAATAACTTTAGAGTCTATTTTTTAGGCGAATAGAGCGGGCTATAATCGATCGAAATAGAGTAAAATATAAAATTAATAGTTTTAAATAGCGATAGAAACCGACTAGATATAATACTATATTTAAATAATAGAAGAACTATTATTCTAGTTATACGTAGATCGGCGCTAGCCGGCCTTAATCGTTAACGTATTAATTAATAAAACTATAAGATATAAGATACGAATAGAGAGCTTAAAATAGATATAAGAAGAGAGCTTATAATTAATAAATAAATTCTTAAGAAATTTAGTCTTCGCCCGTAGACCGAAGAGCTTTTATATATAGCTAAGCGAGAGTTACGTAACTAATACGTAACTTCTATAGATCTCGTATATAAAGCGTATACGAGACGCGGCTATAAATTCTTATAAAAACTTATACTAGAAAGCTATATATATAATAAAATAAAGAAGAGAGTAGAATAGTAATAAACGCGTTCTCTACGCTATAGCTAGAGATAAGAAGAGTTCTTTTATATTTAGATTTTATCGTCTTCTAATAAAAGAATTTTTTAGTATCGTTTTTTTCGAATCTTATTATTTCTTCGAAAGGGCGGGCTGGGGCCAAGGGCGGAGCTAAGGATAGAGGTAGAATCTATTAATTAATAATACTTATACGTATTAACCTATAATTTTAAGCCTATTTCGGTAAGCGTATACGCGTCTACGGTAATAAATAATTAAGAGAAATTTAGTACGCCCTTAATAGTAAGTAGTATTTAGAAATAGAAAAAATACGAGTATCTAAAAAACTATTAACCCGTACGATCGACCCTAAGTTTAGCGGGGATTAGGGATCTAAATATCTATTCTATAGTATTAGAAGAACGTATAGACCCTATTATTTACGGAAGTCGCCAAATTACCGGAAAAGATATATAAAAGCAAACCTTATCGCTTCCGTAATCTATCGAGCAGAGCGAAAAGCCGAGAAGAAAGAAGAAAAAATAGAACGCAATGGCCCTGTCCACGAATAACGATATCTTAGAGTTCTGCTTCTAGAAAATTCGATATGGCGCAATGGCCATGCCTAGTAGCTCGAATGTAAGTAGAAGCGTGTCGATAAGGTGTGGCACAATGGTCACACCGAAAATCATTCGTGGTCTATAATCTTAATGACTTCCGGTTGAACTGCAACGGAAAATGCTGCTTGAATCTTGCCCAGACATCCGGAGGAACCTGGAAATGGTTCTTCGCGATGTACTCATCGATGGCGCCTCGCCACTTGTCGAAGGCAGTGGAGTTGTCTGTCAAGTGAGGCGAGACAAAGTGAGGTGGCTCTTGACTGACGGTCGGGCGGACACCCCTCCTCCACCTTTCTACCCGGCCAAGCTTCCTTCGAGCCGTTACCCTCGACTCCTTCACACACTCGGGATTTCTTCTCAATCCTTACACATCCAGGCCCCTCCTTACATGCATCACCAGACTGGCCTCCACGTTAACTGTAACACGTGTCTTACCCGTATAATCTGGCGGCTATTGTGTCGTACACCAACAGCATACACGTGTAGACGTGGCTGTCGAGTTGGCTTCGGCTACTCGCAGGAGACCCGAGCCACTACCTACCGATCGAAAGTATTTTGTCATCCTACATACCTGGATGAGCATCCTCTTTATTATTGCTAGCGCTTACTCGCCCCCAGACTCGGCCATCGGGCTTACGTTATATTGCCCCACACCGAAGCACTGCCGGAGATAGCAAGGGTGATGGTGCTAAATCCGCGGCGATTGTGAGGGGCATCAGCACATATAAAAACTTTGACTCTCTCCCCATTGTGCAATTGCACTACAAACGACCTTCACCATGGCCAGGTCCACGCTGCTCGAAAACGGAACCGTCATCTCCTTCGACGATGCCAGTCAATCGCTGAAAGTCCTGCACAAGACCTCTGTGCTGGTGACCGGGGATCGCATCACTGCCATATTTGACTCGGCCTCGTCCGACTCGGGTGACGTTCCAGCGGATGTGGAACGGGTGGATGCAACCAACAAAATCATCTCCCCCGGCTTCGTCGACACCCACCGCCATGGCTGGCAGACGGCCTTCCGCACACTCGCGCCAAACACGACGCTCGCCGAGTACTTCTTCCGCTACGGCCAGTACACGCAGGCGAAGAGCGTCTTCACGCCCGACGACATCTACTATGGGCAGCTCGCGGGGATATACGAAGCGCTTAACGCGGGCGTAACATCCATCCTCGAGCACGCGCACGGTACCTTCTCCCCAGAAGCATCTGCGGCCTCCCTCTCTGCATCCGTCGACAGCGGCGTGCGCATGTGGTGGTGCTACGGCTTCAGCAGCGTCGACGCCGCGTCCATCGCCGACTTCCGCGCCCAAAGCACGCACCCCAAGCTCAGCGAGACCAACGGCCTGGTGCAGTACGGGATGGCCTATGACGGGTGGACCATGGCCGACGTCGCCGAAGTCTCCACCATCACCGCGCTCGCGCACGACACACCCAACCTGTCGGCTTTCACGACGCACTCCCTCGGCGGGCCGTGGCACGTCGACAACGGCCCCACCACCATCTCATCCCACGCGGCTGCGACCTCCTTTCTCGCCACCGCCCGCTTCCCCATCGTCTTCTCGCACGCCTCCTTCCTGTCCCCCACCGACGCCGCCCTGCTGCGGCAGCACGACCACCACGTGTCCATCACGCCCGAGTCGGAGATGCACTACGGGCACGACCACCCGGGGACGCCGCATATCATGGACCAAGCGGCGCTGGGGGTGGACACGCACTTCACCTTCTCCAGCGACATCGTGACGCAGGCGCGGCTGTGGCTTCAGACGGTGCGGCGGGGCGAGTACCGCCGCACGCTGGAGGGCTGGGCGATTCCGACGACGAACCCGATGAGCGTGAATCAGGCGTTCCTGCTGGCGACGCGGAACGGTGGGAGGGCGCTGAGGCGGGACGACGTCGGGGTGATCAAGGTAGGGGCGGTGGCGGACCTCGTCATGTTTGATGGCAACAGTCCGAATATGCTGGGCTGGGCGGACGCGGTGGCGGCCGTGGTGCTGCATTCGAACGTGGGCGATGTCAAGGATGTCATGGTCGGCGGCGAGTGGAGGAAGCGAGACGGCATGCTGGTGACGAAGCAGGATAGGAAGAAGGTCGAGGAGAGGTTTTTGGCGAGCGCGAGGCGCATCCAGGCGATTTGGAAGGACACGCCTCCGCCCGTGTTGGAGGGCGAGTGGAAGCCTGGCGTGGCGTTCAAGGCGACCGAGGAGCAGAATGTGGTGAGGGGAGAGGGGACGGGGTATTGACGCTGGGGTGAGTCGTGCCGCGGTTCCTGTTTGAGTGTGGTCCATGTTTTCATAGACCCCGGGCTCAAAGCTTCCTTTCCAGTGGCCATTCTTGATTTGATTTTATGATTCTCTGCTTCTGAACTGCCCATGTGATAGTCAGGACGGCGCATTAGCCGCACTCTTCCGAGAATCTTGCATGTGTTACCACAATAATGGAGACTGGCAAACCTCACTTTCCGTTGTCAATGACATGCTCGCTACCCTCGGCCTGAGGCTTATCTCCCTGGACCAGTCGGAGAGCTTCTTTGGCTGCGTTGTCTTGGCCCTGTCTGTTCGTCGTATATGGCATCTTGGAAGAAGTAGTTGTAGTGGTAATTCGGGTCGCTGAAGAAGGCCGGGATAAGTGCGTGGGGGTATGAAGGGTCGAACGAATCTGCCAAAGTACGGTTGGCAGCAACTCTTGCACTACTTTCGTTCGGTTTCACTCAGAGCACGGCGAGAGTCGAGGCATCCATTGTGACGGCGACGTCTAGTTGAGTGATCGTGCTTCGGCACAGAACGGATCTCCATTCTGTTTCTCCCATCCCGTCTGCTCCGCATAAAGCAGTTTCCAATGGTAAGTCCTCGTCGGAAACCTTGTGTAGGAATCCGAACGTGTTGGAGCCTGGATGGGCCCAAGAATAAAACGGATCGCAACCGAGTTCAGACAGCGGTTGATCTTCGTTATCGTCAAGACCACTGTCTATAGCAGCGTATAGCCAGGGAAAATCTTAGTCATGTTAGTATGGCCTTACTGAGCTTTGGAACTGCAATTTTGTAGCTCTTTTGCCTGTGTGGGTGCAGGGGATGTGACGGCCATTGGTCGTCTCGGGTGCGAGTCGCGTTGGCCAAACCGACCGCAGTAGAATCGTGTCACCTCGCCTGAAGCTACTCCACTACGCTTTCTTATTCGTATATACACTTGCCTGGCAAAGGCTCTCAATGCTTGTGACCATGTTTTACTCTGTGATATCCTCTTGTTTGATCGTCTGACGTTACGCAGTCGTAGGTCAATTGTTGGCGGAGGGCATTCACCTACAAAGCTGAGCTGAGATATCTCGAAATGGTGTCTCAACCATTGCCCTGCGTAGAAAGTCAGGAGAAGAAGCAAAAGTCTCAGTCTATCTAGATCATTCATCATTGTAAGCTGAGATCCACGGATGGTGGCTTACTGTGTTATCGGAAGGCCCACCGGCCAGTACGCAGCCTTGTTTCAACCTCGAGCGTGGCTCACTTGTTCGGGAGGCAGTGGAGGTGAAGAGGAAGACCTAAGCAGGAGCATGACGTAACGGGTGAAACTCAGCCATTCTGCCTGGAAGCCAACAGCCCACACCACTACACGCAATCACAGCTGCACCACACTGCTCCTTCCTCTGCATGTACGACACACGACCCGACAAGCCTCTGGACAATTTCGTCAGTCCTCCTTGCGCCGCACCCTTGGAGCCCGGAGCCGTTGTGTGATTCGGCTCGCTGACAGCGATTCATGACGTTCCATGACGGACGCGACCCAACGCAGAAAGGCAGGTCGATCGACATGCAGCGAGTGGCATCGCTTGCCGCGTCAGACGTCCGTCGCGTACCTGATTTTCCCCGCTATTGCTCTGCCGCAGCGCCAAATTCATCCTACAGCCATGATGAACAAGCGTGCCTCGGCGAATAATGCGAAGGAAACGCTTCACAATATCAACTCTTCGGCCGATTTTATCCACCTCGGATTATAGGTTATATTGTGTTCGGTTAACTTGCTTTTGCTCCAACTCACACACCGCCACCTGGGTAGAGATGTGTGTTCAGAGACAAGATAGCGGAGGGCATTTCGATTACGATGGGCTCGGCTAGGTAGGCGAAGATTGGTATTGATGCCCAATTTGTGGGCGGCAGTCTGCAGGTCATGGCCGCGGGAATGGGGCACCTACACCTCTAGTACTGATCGCCTATTTGTAGTACTCGTCACGGCCAAACATTATTGATGCTACTGTGCATTATATTAGCCAAGCCACAATCATCCGATCCATTTGTTGGTACGTCCTCCCGCTAGTGTCTCATTGTTTGGCAAAATTGAGGGCGTCTTTCTACACGCCGCTTTCGTCTCTTATACACGTCATTCCACGCGCCACTGTTGATGCACTCATCAAAACCTTGCTCACCTGACAGTCCCACTTATGGGCTCAATTACCGGCCAACGCTTTGATACAACTTTTCAGACAACAGCGAAATTTCTCTATCTTTAACAAAGTGTTGGACAAGAAGCGTTGACGGTTGGTAGTGGGAAGTTTTACGATTAATGTGGGATTACGCACGATTTTGGCGGAACGAAAAGTAGCCTCCCTGGCGAACATGTTACGTTATGCATGGGACTATTATTGCACGGCTCACGGACAAGTTCCAGACGCCTTCCAGCCCAGTCCAATCCAGCCCAGCCCAGCTCAGCGCGGCACGCACCTTGGAATTCAAGCACCCGTAGCGGCAACACTTTTGGGACGGCGATCGAACTCTTGGTTCTGTCAGTGGCTGTAGATGATAAGGCTACATTATTATTGTTCCTGCCTGGTTGTGGTTAGTACAGATCAGCACATGCGCCAGGGATGGAGGGAACGTAGACGCACGCGGAGCGCGACCGAACGTGGGATCGAGGACAAGACATAACAACTCGGCTTAGGTGAACTTCATTCAGCCGAACGGTAGCCATACATGGTACGGTAGTAGTACAAATGAATCCTTCGCCACTATGCCCGACAACTAGGGCTAAAGCGGAGCGCAGTATGGAACAGTACCACTTCGTACCCAGAACTAAAACACAACGCAGGGGCCTCATCAAATCCATAAATAGCCATGAACATCGGGTGTTATTAGGACAATCAGATCAGCAATCAACATGAAGCCAACCAGCAACCTCGTCATGCTCTGCGCCGCCATGACATCGGCAGCGGCAGCTTCTGACGATGCCTCCACCTCCACCATCCAATTCAGCCCTAAGCTCACAGCGGACGATGCAACCACCGTCCGCAAAAGCTACATCGGCTTTGGCATCGAGATGAAGAGCTTCCCCGACTACGCTGGCCGCGATAGCTCGCCTAATGCCTTCTCAGCCTTCCTCTTGAACCAGATCTTCAAGGAGACCGGCGGCGCGCCGCTGCACATCCGCGTCGGCGGCACCTCCATGGATAACATGCGCTACAATCCCGCCCTCACATCCAAAGCCGTCGACGTCACTGGCGACCTGGACGCCTGCAGGCTGCACACCTATGCCGATCTCGGGACGCCTTGGCTCCGCTCGTTCCAGAACCTCGCGCCTGCTCTTGCGCCGCAGTTCACCGTCCAGGTGCCGTTGGCGCGCAAGGACGTCGATAATGGCGTCAAGTTCGCTGGCGCGTGCATCGACGCGCTGACTCCCGGCGGCGGCGGGAAGAAGCGGGATGCCGCCGACGATGATGACGACGATGACGGCCAAGCCCGGCGGCTGTCGGCACGGCTGGATGCGTTTGAGATCGGGAACGAGCCCAACCTCTATCCGAACTCCCCGGGCTCCGGATGCCGGCCAAAACCGGACAGGTCGGGTGCATGGGGACCGTCGGACTATGTGGACGAGTGGACCAACTACGCGGGAACTTTGGCGAATCGTGTTGGTGCGCTGAAGAATAGTGGAGCGAAGAGTTGGTTCCAGACGCTTACGTTATCCTCGCACGTTGATCATCCGGATCAGTGGGGGCTGTAAGTTTTATGCCGGCCGAGATGCTCCTTTCGGGGCCGGTGCTAACATCTGTAGGTCTGCAATCGGGAAGGGGCTGAATAATGGTGGATATGTGAGGACGGTTTCACAACACTAGTATGTCTATACTCTTAGCTCCGTTTCTCTCTAAGGAACGTACTAATCAGCTCTAAAACAAAATAATAGCTATCAGGCGGACGCCACTAAAGATCTCAAAGGTTGGTCAACGCTTGGGAATGTAATACCAAGTTTTATTGACTGACATTCATGTAGGGGAGCTCCTCACCCACAACACCACTGTCTCGCGTATGCAGGAAAACTTTGGCGCCAACATCGCCTTCGCTAAGAAAAACAACATCCCGTTTATTCTGGGCGAAGTGGGCAGCGCTATTGGCGGCGATGGCGACGCCACAAACCCAGATCTATACGACACACTAGGCGCCGCGCTCTGGACGCTCGACTTTCTCCTCCACGGCATGTCTTTTGGCATACGACGTGTCTCGATGCAGCTGGGCACTGACTTCCGCATATCTGCGTGGCAGCCTTTTGACACGAAAAACCATCCTATGGCCGTACACGGCAACTACTACGGCCTAATAGCCGGCGCTTCCTTTGTCGGTGGCGACGGCAATCTCCAGATCCGCCCACTGGACGCCGTGGATGGCCATCCGAACATTGTCGGCTACGCGGGGTATCATGGAGGAAAGCTCTCGAAAATCGCCGTGCTGAACCTCCAAGTCTGGGACGGCGGCGCCGGGGACAGGCCTGCTAAAGATATTTCCTTGGCTAAGCTTGGCGGGGACGTAAGTAAGGTAAGGGTGTCGAAGCTAACTGCCGCTAAGACTACGGCCGATAGCGGTATTACTTGGGCCGGTAGGCGTTGGACTGCGGAGAATAACGGTAAGGAGTATGCGGACGGTGAGAATCCCGTGATTATCGGTGTCCAGAATGGTGTGCCGGCAAGGAACATAGTCGTCAAGGCGTCAGAAGCTGTTATGGTTGAAATCCTCAGGGGTTGAAGTTGGGTTTGTCCGGTTTATTTAGAGACAGTCATTCGTTTAGTCTATATAATATCGGAGATCTTAAATGGGGACACGGTGCCCACGACGCCGTCCTACACGCAAGTTGTCATTTCAACGCCCGAGCCGTATGCCCCCGCTTCCAGTGTCCCGTGAAACGGCAATTCCTACGCGCTGGTGTACGGTGGCGACGTCGATTGCCCGTGCAGCTCCTGGCTATACGAAATCGGCATCAGCCTGGAAGATCTGACGCTGTGCAATCCGTGGATCAACAACAACTGTTCTGCCATCTACGCCAACCTCGCGACAAATTGCACCAAGTACGTCATGCAGAAGGACGGCGTCTTCTGCTACGACATGGCCGCGGCGGTGAGCATCCCTTTGGATGACTTAAACACGTAAAACCGAGCCTTGAACGGGGATTGCAGCGGCTTGTGGGCATGCTATGCGTATTGTGTTGATACTCCCTAATAGCTAGAGAGTTCCCCTCCGCCGCCAGTTGGGCCACGGAGTGTCGAGCGCCATGTCCCAGCCATTGTACATTCTGTCACATTCCGGGTTGAAGACAACTCGATGGAACTCTGCGAGCATCAGCAGCGGCATCCTGTAATGCCCTGTGTATCTGTACTCTTCTGAATCGTTCTCTTGCACATCGTCGGGATCCACATCTGGATCGACCGCCCAGACAAAGGCCCTTGGCTCTCTGGCGGGGTCTTCGACCGCCGCGCTGATAGAATCGAAAGCCTCGCGATCCACAACGAGCGCAGCAAGCCATGACACCCTGTCGCGCCGGTCCATATTCTGGTGTGCGAGCCGTGCGAAGAGTCTGTCCGAAGCTATCGTCAGTCTGCCGAAGCTGCTGTCACAGTGATAAGGAGACTGCTTACCCCTTTACAAGTTCCAGCCCCGCTCCATCAAACACCGCTCGATCATCAACGCAGTGAAGTTTCCACGTATCTTTGGTCCTTTGATCGAATGGCCAGTCATCCTCGTCGGGCTCGTCCGGCAGATACTCCTTGGACATGGCGTAGATCTTCTCCTGCACCCGTTCCCATTGCCTCGCATGCTTTTCAGACCCGTCGCCGTAATAGGTGCGGTAAACGACCAAACCGTACCACCCCCGCTGTCTGAACTCACTCAGCCAAGCCGGTGGCTCGGTCACACCCGTCGTGTCGGCTGGCAAATGCATTCGTCGTTCAGAGAACGTGGAGAAATGTCTGATTTTGAGACCTCTGGGGCACAAAAGCAGCGCTTGTTGTGTACCCAATCGTTCGCATTCCAAAGGCGTATGGAAAGCTCGACACAGAGCTGAATACTCTCCCAAGAGCCCTGCGTGTAGATGGTGTCGGGAGCGTCGAACAGTATGAAGGGCAAGGTGTGGTTTCGCGAGATTGCAGATCCGCATCGTTTGGGCGAGCAGAGGAGAAAAGGAAAACCGGGCGGCCCTCTAATCTATTTATGCTCATCCGGATTCCTGGCACAACCACGCTATTTTGCACTAGGAAGCTGTACCGCCTCGACCCGTTGCTTCGAGCCGTCTTGGTATTCAGCAAGGTGTAAGAAGGTCTGTCCTTATTTTATCCTAATATTCATAATAGTTAGAAGGAGGTTAGTTAAATTTAAGAAAATAATACTAGAGAAATGTTGAACTGAATAAAAATATAAACATTAGCGTTAACAGACTGGTATTCTAAAAATATTTTTATACTCTCCGCTTCACGTTCAACTCGACATCGTATAACGCTAACCAATTCCCCCCGTCTCTTTTAAACTGCTCATCGCCCTTCTTCTTCATATCCGGCCTTATGGAGACGTCATACTGGCTGAACAGCTGGTACACCAGCGCATGCACCATCTTATCGCCGACGTTGTACCCAAGGCACTTCCGCGAACCGTATCCGAACGTGGTCAAGTTGTATCGAAGCTACGGGCGACCGAACATCAGCCAGGCGTTATAAGAGAAACAACCCGCGGGGAAACCGCTAAGGCGCTGCTGCAACGAAAGAGAAAAGCCTTGGGCAACTCACCTGCTGCGACGGAATCGAAGCGAACCGGTTCGGGCGGTACCGACGGCTGTCGGGTCCCCAGAAGGGGTTGCGGATATTGATGGCGTACGAGTCGATCAGGATGGTCGTCTATCCCTCAGAGGAAAGTCGGTCAGCCTCACACGCACCATCTTTGAAGCATTTGAAAAAGGAGGAGTCAAGTTCATCGCGATTCATGTAAGATGCACGTACATCTTTTGGGATCCGATACCCGCCAATAATCCTCTCTCGCGGCGGCTTGTCTGGCAAAGTGAAAGCGGGAACCGGCTGTAGGCGCAGCGACTCCAGCAGGCAGAAGTGGAGCAGCGTGTCGCGCCGGCCGAGATAGCCGACAACGTCGTATGCGTGCCGGGAGAACTCGGCGCGTAGGTCGGCTTGGACGGTGGGGTTGTCGGCGAGCTGACAAGAAAAATTCACCTTTGGTAAGTCTTTCTGTGTGGTATTCGCCCTCTCGGGGAGTCTGGTTCCGGGTGGACTTACGAGGATGACGCAGGACGAGATAACATGCGTCGTCACATCCAGATTCGCAAAAAGCGATTCTGCGAGCGTGTGCAGCACCTCCTGCCGGTCAATCTCCTCTTCGGCGGCCTGCTGCCACAGCGACACCAAGGGGTCGTTGATTCCGGCATCCACACGACGCTTGACGGATTCGTGGGTGAAGGCCTCCCACTGCTCGATGTACGACCGCGTCCGCTGCCACGATGGCCTGTTCAGCAGCTTCGTCAGAGGCGAGCGGTTGATGCCGCCATCCATGGCGCCGGCAAAGACCTCAGTGAAGAGCTGGCCCAGTTCCCAGAGCCGGTCGATCTCGTACTGGGTGAGGTTGGAGTAAAAGAGCTTGGCGACTTCGTAGTAGGGGAAACGCATCAGAGCCTGGGAGGCGTTGACGACAAAGTGTCCATCATCTTCGTCGGCCTCCCTCTTCTCCAGAGCGTACTGGTCTAAGCTCTTGGCGTAGCATGCGGCCGAGGTGTTGAAGTCGTCGATATATTGCAGGGATTGCTTGTGGGAAAATAATGGGTCGAGCGTCTTGCGGAGCTTCGTCCAGCGATTTCCATTGATTAAGCCGACGGCTTGGCCCAGCAGCTGGCTGAAGAGCCAGCCGATGTTTGCTGTGGTGTCTTTTGTGTGGTTGGACGCGTGGCTGTACAGTGCCTGCACGTCCTTTGGGTCCGTCAGCACCCTATGTCTCGTCAGTCGTGAGATGGATATGGACGGATTGAACCTACACTTCGGGAGTAGATCCGGCCCAGATTCTGTAGATGCTACCGTATTTCTCGCTCCACGCATAAGACATCTCCCTGCCGCGGAAGAACTTGTCCTTCATCTGGCCATCCGGGAAAGTGTATGCTGGACCTTTGATGTTTTTTCCATTCTCAACGCTCGGAATGAAGCAAATGCGAGACACAATCGCCTGGATAGTGATGGATATGTAAACGATCTTGCACCTTCTTTGACGTACATACAATAGACTTACATTTAGGATGGCATCGAAAATCCTGCGAGCGGCCTGGCTCTTCACTACCAGAACCGCTGTAGCAGCTGCAGCCACAAGGATAGCCACGTGCACGTTATGTATCATCGCTGCAGCCATGATTGGGTGGGCTCAAGGTTATGCTTACTCAACATTGAACACAATAGACAAAGGCCACAAGGAATGATGGATCCTCGTCAACGCAGGGTACCCACGCGGCAGTTTATGAAACGTAAAGCGAGTGCTCGACGGCGACTCTCTTACAAGGTTGACCCAAATCAGGCGGCGTGAGTCTCACGTCAGGTATCAGTGTGCCAAGCACGGTGACTCCGTGAATATTCGCCGGCGATATTTTCCGCAGTGATGGATTTGTGGAGACCTTGCTCTCTTTACGAGACGAGACGCAACGTCGAGATATAGAGTGGTCCAGACGGCTGGAACTTCGCGAGGCCGATCAATAATGGGGCGGGTTGTTCCTGCATGTGGAGTGCAGCCAAGAGAAGATCGGTGTGCACGTACCCATTGGGGAAGTGGAGCGGTGTTTCGGTCACCGGAGGATACAAATGGCGCCGGGGCTCAAGTTCCGGGCGCCGGTCTGCTGTTTGTTGGTGGCATTGGGCGTGATGAGAGGCAAGATAAGGTGACAATCCGTTCCGAGGTCCAGGGGCGTTGTCAAACACTACCCATCTCTCGTTCAATTCCAACCTTTTCCTATTCGGGCCTTCATCCGACTGAGCTGCAGCCGGTCCGTTTCTGTCATGATGAAATGCCTCATTCAACTCTTCCGCGAACATGTCACGGCACACCCTTCCTCTATTGCACTCGAAGACGGAACCGTACCTGGTGTGTCCAAACAAGTGACGTACCAGGAACTGGACGAACGCTCCGACAACCTCAGTCTTCAACTACGGCAGCATGGCGTTAGACGGGGAGACATGGTTCCGGTACTCTCGACACGCTGCATCGGTGCCATTGTCGCATTACTGGCCATCCACAAGCTGCGGGCGTGCTACGTCCCGATTGACCTGGACACCTGGGGCAGCGACCGGATCGAGAACACGCTCGGCCGCGTGAAAGCAAGGCTTGTCATCACCACGAACCGCGACACATTTTCCGGCTGCGGAGACAAAGAGGTGATCTACATTCCCCACGATGGTGAAGTGCTGGCCAGCCCACCAACGCCACCCGATTCTCCACGCGACGAAGATACACCCGAATGTGATGGCGAGGACTGGGCGTACGTGATCTTCACCAGCGGTTCAACGGGCAACCCCAAGGGCGTCATCATCAACCAAAGATCCATCTCATCCCTCGTGACGGAGCAGAACTCGCTGCCTTTCAACCTGCACGCGAGCGTCGACAGCAGAGTGCTGCTGATTTTCTCCTTCGCATTCGACGGTAAGAAAAGCCAATCACGGCCAGCAAATTAACGCTTACACATGGCCACGACAGCATGCACCTACGTCATCTTCAGCACCCTCTGCAACGGTGCCACGCTCGTCCTCGCCAGCCCGACCACTCTGGAGGATGTGGCCCAGACATGCCACATCTGGATTGCCACCCCGAGCATCCTCGGCGCCATGGACCCGTCGCGCGGCTACGACAAGGCATCGCTGATCATGGTGGGCGGCGAGAATCCCACGCCCTTCCTCGTCGACAGCTGGAGCGCCGAGCACCGCCGGCTCATCAACATCTACGGCCCCACCGAGGCGACGTGCACGGTGCTGATGTACGAGATGCGGCCGGGCGAGCCCATCGCCATGGGCGTGCCCATCTCCTTCTGCACCGTGCTACTGGTCGACGACGAGGGCAACGAGGCTGCCGACGAGGGCGAGATGCTGCTCGGTGGGCCCGGTGTCGCTGTCGGCTACTACGAGGACGAGGTGCTGACGCGGGC
The DNA here is from genome assembly GCF_001883845.1 of Diplodia corticola. Lineage (NCBI taxonomy): Eukaryota > Fungi > Ascomycota > Dothideomycetes > Botryosphaeriales > Botryosphaeriaceae > Diplodia > Diplodia corticola. The sequence goes on from NW_017971539.1 coordinate 29,143, forward strand.
CGCCTTCATCGAGCGCGGCGGCGAGCGCTTCTACCGCACCAAGGACCACGCCCGCCGCACGCCGCACGGGCTCGTCTTCTGCGGCCGCAAGGACGCCGTCGTCAAGAACCGCGGCTTCCTCGTCAACCTGGAGAGCGAGGTCGAGCCGGCGTTGCTGGCGTGCAGCGAGGCCAAGGGCGCCGCCGCCGTGTCATGCCGCGGTGCTCTCGTCGGCTTCGTCACGCCGCGGCGCGAGGCCGACGGGCTTCGTGACCGCCTGCTGGCCAGGCACTCGGCATTCCTTGTGCCCGACGTCATCTATGGCCTCGACGCCTTCCCGTCGACGGGAAACGGCAAGGTGGATCGGAAGGCTCTGACCGCTCTGCATGAGCGGACCCAGCTGCCGCAGTTCATCACTCCCGAGGTGTTCCTCCAGGGCGTGCGTGACGCCGGAAAAGAGCTGACACCGCTCGAGGCCGTGCGGCACGCCGTCTGCATGGTCCTGCGCATCGTTCAGGCCCGTGTTGACGACGGGGCCTCGTTCCGCGCGCTCGGCGGCCACTCGCTGGCGGCAGTCATGCTGGTGTCCACGTTGCGGAAGCTCGGCTTCCACACCGACGTTGTTTCCGTCTTTTCCCTGGACACTGTGAGTGCCATCGCGGCCGCAGTGCGGACGATCGAGCCGGACCACGGCGGAGATGATACCTGCTTCGACCACGACCGGACACGTTTTGCTGAGAAGCTCGGCCCGGCTTCATCCCAGGCCGCAGACGTGGCTCCCGCTACGGACATGCAAGTCCGCATGGTCCGCGGTACCCTTGATGATCCGTCTTTGAACTTCATCAAGATCGGCCTGTCTTTCGACCACGGAACGGATTCGACTTTCCCGGAATCGCTCCGGGCAGCGTGGGAGCAGCTTTCTCGGAGACATTCGATCCTGCAGTCGTCGTTCCATCTGTCCTCCTCTGAGCCGTTGCAGGTGATGCACAAACAGGCTGAAGTCCGCTGGCAGGAGGTCGTCGTCTCGTCGGAAGAAGCGTGGCAAAAGATGGCCGATGTTTCCAGGAAAATCGAGCCGGAAGAGCTCACTTCGTTCGACGAACAAGATCAAAATGCTCTTTCTAGAGTACAGGTTGTTCTCTTGCCCGGCGTCAGATGTCGTCTCGTTTGGACGGTACATCACTCGCTCGTGGATGGCTGGTCGGCAAGCGTCATCCTCAACGACCTTGGGGAGCTCCTACACGGCAGAGACCTCCCCCCGTGTCCTCAGTTCTCGGATGCTGCGTGGTGCATGCGCCGCCTGATCCAGCGCAACTCGCAGGCTGCCAAAGCCTTCTGGAAAGACCAGCTTGGGGATGTTGAAGACATCCCCCGCCTTCGTGTTCCTCCCCCGGAAGACGTGACGTGCAAATCTTTGTCCGAGAGACATCGCAAGCTTTCGATAAAACTCACCGAGCTTGAAGCAGCTGCGAAAACATATGGCGTGACGACAGCTGCTCTAGTGTACGGTGCATGGGCGGTCGTCCTCTCTCGATATTGCGACTCTCAAAAGGTGGTTCTGGGAACGGTGCTCTCGGGCAGGAGTCTGCCCCTCGGAGGCGTGGAGAAGATCGTCGGTCCTCTGATCAACTCCCTGCCCATGTCGGTCATGATTCAAGAGAATGCAACCGTCCCAGACTTCCTGAGGCAGGTCTTCAAATCCATGTGCCAGCTCCTTGACTTCCAATGGACTCCCAACTCTCTTGTCCAAGAGGCTACGGGAAGGAAAGGTACCGATTACTTTGATACTCTGCTGGCCATACAGTACGACTTCCCCGAACATCAGTGGCCGGGTGCGAGGCTCGCTGCACCCTACGATATCTCGATTGCTGAGACTACCGAGATGCCGCTTACTGTCATGGTTGATGCGGCTGAGGGATGCTTGGATGTGAGATTCGTATTTCGCCCCTCCAACTTCGGCGAGTCGATGGTCGAGCGTATGATTGGTCACTTTGAGAACGTTTTGCGCTTGCTCAGCCATGAAAGCGTTCAGGTCGAAAACGGAGCGGCCGACTCGGTCGGTAAAGTGGCGGAGAAGATGCTTAGTGAAGAAGAGCTGCATGCTAGCCTCAACTGCACCGACTACATCGACGAGCCGTACGAAGGACCGGAAACCCTTTCCGATGCGTTTGAGCTCTCGCTGTCCCAATACCCCAGCTACCGCGCGGTGGAAGGCTTGGACCGCAGCCTTACGTACAGCCAATTGGACTCCGAGACAGCACGGGTTACCCAAGCTCTCCTTGAGCATGGCATCAAGGCCGGAGATATTGTGTGCGTCATTGCTGACGGTTCAGTCAACTGGCTACTGGCAATCATGTCAGTGGTTCGGACAGGAGCCGCATATTGTCCCATTGACAATAAATTCCCTCTGGAAAGACAGAGCTACATGATGTCTCTCTGCCAACCCCCAGTTGTTCTTTACCCGAGTGCTGCGCTTAGGCAAGGGCACCACGGACATGAAGGGGCACTTCAGTTGGACGTCGAGACAATCTTGGCCGATGCCGAGTCAGAGGCGGACGGAAGTTCCAGCGATGGTTGGGAACTTGCCCCCAAAAGCCGGGCTGGACCAAATGACCTTGCGGTGATACTCTTCACCAGCGGAACCACGGGCTTCCCCAAGGCGGTTCAACTTGAGCACAAGCCAATTCTGTCTGTCCTGTCATGGGGTCCGACCAGGCTGCGGTCGAAGCCCGGCCAACGCAATGCTCAACTGCTGTCGCTTGGATTCGACTGCTGCGTCACTGAGGTCTTTTCGAGTCTGCTGTACGGAGCTACGCTCGTGCTCAAGGACGCCGCAGACCCGCTGGCGCACCTTTCCAAGGTCGATGCGATTGTGGCCACACCCTCTCTGGTCACGAACCTGAACCCCGCCGACTATCCCAACCTCAAGGTTGTCACACTGATGGGCGAGCCGTTACCAGTGGCTCTGGCCCAGAGGTGGATGCCGGGAAGAATCCTGCAGAACAGTTACGGACCGGCTGAAACCACGCTCATGACCAACGCACACCCGCTGCGTCCCGACGGTCCGATATCAGTGGGCAAGCCGATTCCCCGCGTCGCCTTCTACATCCTCGACTCCATGGGCCGTCCTGTTCCGACTGGCGTGAGCGGCGAGATCTTCGTGGCTTCGCAGCTGCAGGTCACACGCGGCTACCGGAACAATGCCAACGAGACCGAGTTCCGGTTCCTGCGTGACCCGTTCCGGCCCGGCTGGAGGATGTTCAGGTCTGGTGACATGGGCCGTTGGGATGAGGAGGGAAACACGCAAATCATCGGGCGAACCGACAGCCAGGTCAAGCTGCGAGGCTTCCGAATCGACCTCGGCGACATCGAGGCGACGATCGCGAGGCTGGCTCCGAGCATTGACAACGTCGCCGTTGTAGTAACCGGAAGTGCTCTGCGGGCTTTTGTCACGCCCGCGACGGCTGACACGCGCGCGCTGATGGAGAGGCTCCGGGCGCACTGCCCCGAGTACAGCACGCCCAACAACATCACTGCGCTGGAAGAGCTGCCCCTTTCGCCCAACGGCAAAGTCAACCGCAAGGAGCTGGCCAAGATGCACCTGAGCAGGGACTCGGTGCTGGAGCCATTGGCCACCGACACCGAGCGCGCTGTTGCCGATGCCTGGGCCGAGCTCTTGGGCAGGGACCAGACGCAGCCTCCAATTGGTGCTCTCGACCGCTTCTTCGACCTCGGCGGCCACTCACTGCTGCAGATTCGGCTTGCACAGAAGCTGTCGACGCTCTGGAACACGTCGGTGCCGCTCAGGACAATCATCCGCCACCAGGTCCTTCGTGAGCTCTGCAGAGAGCTGGACCGGGACGTGACAAGCATCCAGACCTCGGCCAATGCTCGCACCCCCTTCGCCAGCATGCAGCAGGTGCTGAGGCAGGAGAAGATGCCAGCTTCGTACCTGGAGCAAGAGATGGTCCTCAATCAGATGCTCTGCGACGGTTCGCCCGTGTGGAATATCGTCTATGCCTGCAAGGTATACGGCGCCGTGGACCTGAACGCTTTGGGCTCCGCATTCCAGCAGACAGTGGCGCGGCACGAGGTTCTCTGCTCTCGTTTCCACAACGAGAACGGTACCATCATGCGTTCTCTTTCAGACCCTCTCGCTCCCAGTCATGCCAGCTGCAGCGAGGACAAAGTGGACGACTTCATCTCCCAGAAAATGCAGCAGCCACTGGATCCGTTTACGGACAGTCTGATCCAACTGCATGCGGCAACCGTAACGCCATGGAAGACAGTGCTCGTCTTCGTCATGTCGCACATCGTCGGTGACGGCCCGACGCTCTACAGAGTCCTCCACGAAACTTCGGCCGCATACACCCGCATCACCAGCGGCACCCCGCTCCCACCGGCACCCTCCGCCCAGCTTTCCTACCTTGACTGGGCCCACTGGGCGCTCCCAGACACCACAGTCGACAGCGAAACAGCCACTTTCTGGCAGTCTACCCTCTCCTCACGCCGCCCCGCCCTCCCGGGGCCCCGTCTCCACAGCCACCACGGCAAACCCCTATCGGCAACCTACCGCGGCGACCTCTGCACCTGGAGCGTGCGGCCCCCGCTGCACCGCCGCCTCGTCCGCCTCGCCCTCGCCCACGGCCTGTCGATGCACCAGCTCGCCCTCGCCGCCACCTTGCTCGCGCTACGCTCGCTACACCCTCCATCGTCGTCATCATCACCATCACCAGCAGGCAGCCGTACCGGCAGCACAGTCGTCGCCCTCGGCGCCCCGATGACGCTCCGCACCGAGCCCGGCACCGAGCGCATGCCCGGCCTCTTCCTCGACCGTCTCGTCATCCCGCTTCCGTGGGAGGGCAGCGACGCCGACGACGACACCAACGACGACAGCCTCAGCGCCCTCTTCGCCACCGTGCGGGAGCGCAGCAGCGCCGCCCTCGCGCGCTTCGTGCCGCACCGCGTGCTGCGCCAGCTGCTGCGAAACAATAGACCGGTCGGCGGCCCCTGTGTCGACGACGACGACGACGATGACGGCGAAAACTCGCCACATCCCAGCCTGGCCCGCCCGCTCGTCGAGGTCGTCGTCGCGTTCCACACGGCGGCCGAGTCGGCGGAGCGGCGCGCGGGGCTCACGCTTCATGCCACTGGCGCCGAGACAGCAGCTACAGCTACGGCAGAGGTTGTCGAGGTGGGCGTCGAGCAGGGCGGCGGGCGGCCTCGCGGCGTGGCCAAGTTCCCCGTCATGGTCGAGTTCACGGACGACGGAAGCGACGGCGGGCTGCGGGTGGAGCTGGAGTGGGACGACGGCGTGGTGGAGCGCGGTGTGGCCGAGAGGCTGGAGCAGGCGCTGGCGGGCGTGTTGGAGATGTTGGGGGCGTCCTCGTCCTCGAACCGCGGCGGCAGCGGCAGCGTGACTGCCATTGTGGATGCGGTGAGGGGGCTTGGTGCTGGCACTGCTGAGGGAGATGTTGATGGTGGATTGCCGACGCCGGGCGAGGAGGACGAGATTGCGGTGCAGCTGGGCGAGGCCGTGGAATGTGCGGATGAGGAAGCGATGGCGCAGGTGGTGGTGCAAATTAGAGAGGCAATGGCCGAGTGTTTGGGCCTATCAAGGCAGGATATTGGGTGCATGCGCTCGTTTTGGGACCTGGGTGCCGAGAGTATGGATGCGGTCAGGCTACTGGACGCATGTGAGAGGAAGGGTTTGCACTTGGCCTTGAGAGACATGTTTGACTCACCTACTGCAGCTGCTCTGGCAGGGCGCTGTAAAGTCGGTGCTTAGCATCGGGTTTTGTGCGTTTGTTTCTTTTTTTTCTTTTCTTAAATTTCTCGCTAAGCTCAGGCAGTGGACATTCATGTATTTACGTAGCCAATTTAGTCAGAAGACGCAACGCATGAGATACTGGATCTCAATCTTTATAGGCTTTATACTATACTTGATTTTCTATGCTAGAGTTGCTTCATCGATGACACAGCATACAAAAACACCGACTAAAAGTTCTAGAGACTCTGATAGCTGGCAGATGAGTTGCTGGCACTACAACTTTTCATCCTTTAGTTTATTCGAAACAAACAACATCGTATCATTCTAAGCTTCTATTACAAAAATATGCTCTTACAGCACCCAACCATGCAACGAAATTGTTGACTTAGATATATATATGCGTTCCAGATAGTTCATATTGTAATGTAGCAGTGATTACAATCGAACGTTATAACTGTCTAACCGGAATACGCTACCTTAAGCACCTTAGCTCTGTCATACACGACGGCAACAATTTTCTCGTGGCTTAGTTTTACCTGTTAGCAGTCTCTCAGTGTTCCTAACGCAAAAGTCGGGGAGAATGCGGTGCATAACGGGGGGAAGTTCCGCTCCGACCGGATACGATCGATTTGCCCCGCAAATATCCGCCGAGTGAATCCAACAACCCGTCAGCTGAAAAGAGCCTCTGTAAGACATATCTCCCCATTCCTGTCTGTCCCGTCGAGCATTCTCCTGCCGTATAATCTTTCTTGGAAGTGTTTCAGTGCGAAAACTGAGCCAGATCATATTTCAAGTTTACAAAGCTACATTGCACCACTTTCCTGTTTCTACCGAATATGGAGGCACAATTGGAGCAGCTTCTGGCGTCAGCCAAGCAGGCGGTCCAGGCCTTCGAGGGTCCGTTGGCCCAGGACGTCGATGCGGCATTGAGCCTGTCGCCAGACAACACGTCTGCCCAGTCGGGAGTGCTGCGGGCCAAGATCGAAGAAACGATTCAGACGCTCCACAAGCTCGAGCAGATCATCACCCCTCCGCAAGTTCTCTTCATGGATGCCGTGTTCGGTAAGAGGTACCCGATCTTCGCCATATGCACCTCCACTGACGTAACTCCAGCCGCCACAAGCAGCAAGGTCCTGCTTTGCGCCTCGCGCTATGGATTCGCAGACATTCTCGAGCAGCGAGGACCCCTTACCATTCCGGAGCTTGCCGCGGCTACGGACGTGCAGCCCACCGCTGCGCACCAACTGATGCGCTACCTCATCGACGAGCTCGGATTCTTCCAATACGACCAAACGTCCACAACGCCGACGGTGCGCAACAACCGCGCCTCGGCACTGCTCCGCACCGACCACTGGACGACATGGCACAACTGGGTCGACCAGTACGCAACGACGCACTACTCGATGCTCACGAGCCTCCCCGACGCGGTCAGCGCCCGGTCCAGCCGCAGCGCGGCGCAGCACTTCTACGACACGGACGAGTCGACGTACGCGGTGATGCAGGCGCAAGGGCTCACCGCGGGCTTCCACCGGGCCATCGGCGCCTTCAGCGTGGCCGAGGCGCCGGGGCTGCTGGCCGACTACCCCTGGGGCGATGAGCTCGTCGGCGGCGCCGCGACGCTGACGGACGTGGGCGCCGGCCAGGGCGACTTCGTCGCACATTACCTGCGTGCGTTTCCCCGCGCGAAGGCGGTGGCGTTCGATCTGCCCGGCACGGCGGATCTGATCAGGAAGAGGTTTGAGCGCGAGGCGTGGGCGGGCGGCAGGGCGCAGGTGCGGGCGGGCGACTTCTTCGCCGACGACAATCAGCTCCCGGCGTCCGAGGTGTACTTCCTGCGGCTGGTGTTCCACAATTGGGACGATGACAAGTGCGTGAGGATTCTGGAGAAGGTGAGGGAGGCCATGGTGCTGAGGCCGGGCGTGAGCAGGGTGTTGGTGGTGGAGATGGTCATCAGGGAAGGGCGGCTGGGCAGTTTCGCCAGGTATGGCGACATCAGGATGTTGACCATGGTGAAGAACAAAGAGAGGACGTTGGACGAGTATCGTGAGATCGCGAGGAAGGGCGGGTTTGAAATCACCGACGTCATAACCCCAAGGGGATGTCTCTCGCAGGTGTTGGATTTGAGGCCCGTTTACTAGAGGCCTTTAGATGGCAAGTCTGAAGTAAAACGCAACCTGGCACACGGAAGAAATAGGACCATTGCAGCAGGGTATTTGTAGAGTGTATAACTAACTACTTCTATTTCCCGATGGTGCGGTTGTAACTGCAAATTCTCAAAGGTACGTACATTCATTCCAATACGTGTTCCGTTTAGCACCATCATCGCGGCCGGCAATCAACTGCCGAGAAGCATTGACGCAGCGGAAAATGCCACGAGGCTTGTGAATGACGCCTTTGGAGTCCTTGCAGGCGCTGTCGATCAGCAGACCGGTCAAGGCGCCTGGTGTGATTGCGAAGCAGAAACATTCAAGGTCGCGGCCAATGTCATGCTGGCGGCATTACGCGAGGGGGGGAATCTTTCAGGGCAGTGTGCTACCATCGTACTCGGAAGCATGCTATTTGAATGCAGGAGGCCGGAATGCAAATGGACGGAATGTCAGTGATAAAACCCTTTACCTATGCGTTTAGCAGCACGCTATAAAAAGACCAATAAGCGGGGCTTGAACGGCTCAATCCTCGCCAAATGTTTCCGCATGAGGAGCATGCGTTTTGCGGAAAAGGAGCGGAGCCTGAAGATGATGATTGTTCGGCCCGCAAGGAATGAAAGTCGTACAGCAATAGCGGGGACACATACGCAATGGCAAGGGTGTGGAAGTGGCAAACTTGGTCGTTGGATGGAGAAAACGAGCCTTCATTGTTTCATGGTGCAACCGGGAAGGATGGAGGAGAGTCCGCGGCTGGGGGAAGGATGGTCGCTCGGCGATTATACTCGGCGCAAATCCAAGCATCACCAAGGCGGAACAGCGGCGATATCGGCATCGGGCTAGCAGCCCCGGTCCGAGAGGCGGACCGCACCCGCCCCGTGGTTCCCGTCGCGCGGCCGAGACTAGCCGCAACCGGCCGCCGACGCCGACTGCTCGACAACACTTAAAGCTCCCTCGCCCGGCTGCTTCGCAGAGACTTGTTGGACGCTCTGGTGGCCCTCGGGCGGGTGCCTGTGTGCCGGTCCAGCGCTGGCCTTCGGCCCTGCCACGCGGTTCCCCCGCGACATGAATCGGTCACGCCATGCTCCGAGTCAGCGCCGCGGCTGCAAATGACTTGGGGCTGGAGGAATCCGAGTCAAGGCGCGAATGCGACTCTGGTCGAAGCAGTTCGAGGCTGCGACGCCGGAGCGGCATCAGCTTGCTCTGATTATAAGCCGGCCAAGCACCGCCTCTGAATCTCGTCCCACTACCGGCTATCTGATCATCTTATCGTCCTTCGCCGGCCTCTGTTCGTGTCAGCTGTCAGCAGTACAATGGCCGCCCAAGACCCCCTGTTCGCCGACCTACCCTCGGCCGCCGAGTCCAAAAGACCGAAGCTGAAGCTGCGCTCCGCCTGTGACTTCTGCCACGCCGCCAAGGTCAAGTGCTCGGGCGAGCTCGTGTGCGCCCGCTGCCAGACCCAGGAACTACCGTGCAGCTACAGCTATGCCATGCGTGCCGGCAAGCCCAAGGGCAGCCGCAACAGGAAGACGCTGGAGAAGCAGGCCCGCCTGCGCCAGCAGCATGCAGCTTCCCGCACTCCCCGCCATGATTGGCACGCCCTGCCCGCGGACCTGCATCCGTCTTGGGCCGATGCTGCGTGCATGGACTTCGCCGTCTTCAACGGCCCTGACCAGGTAAGATTGCGTGCGTCTGGAAGGGAAATCCCCGAAGCTCACCCAACCTCCAGCCAATACCCGGTACCAGCACCCTCGACCCCGTGACAGGGCGTTTTACAGACGCGGACTCGCTGTTGCTGGACGCCCATCTCCAAACACCGCCGCTCGAGTCGTTCCAGTGGACATGGCCCGACTGCGAGACCGCTGAGGAGTCCAGCAGCAGCAGCGCATCCACCCTCGACAACCCGGAACTCTCGGCATCTTGTGACTGCTTCGACGTGCAGACGGCAAACCTCAGCGCGCTGCACTCCCTCCATCGTTCCCTCCAGCTGCCGTCTACCAGCTGCCGCATCGACACCTGCGTCCAGCGAATCAACTCGGCACTCACATCCTGCCGCGACTTCCTTGGCTGCAGCCGATGCCACAAGGACTCGTCCGCTGTCCTTCTCACCGTCTCCGCTTTCCAGCTCGTCCTGCGTCTCTTCGAGCATCTCGTCTCACAGCAACAGCAACACCAACCCCCGACCGACACCACCAACTCCGACCGCCCGAATGCCTCGGTACCGCCCTGCCACATCGGCGAGTATGAGGTAAGCCTAGAGGAGCATGCCGCCATTCGCACCGTGCTCGTGCGTAGGGCGCTCCTTAGGGCTGAAGAGACCTTGGCGGCGCTAAAGAGCTTAACCAAGCCTCCCCCAGCTTCCATGACAACACCGTCTGAAGCCGTATCGTCATCTGCATCGAGCAACTGCTCCGATAGCCCTGAGCCTTTTCTGTCGCCGTCGTCGTTCACGTCGCTGCCGTCAGGGGCTGGAGGCGACGAAGCGTGCGGCATGGTCTCTTACACCTCCAGCGAAGAGCATGAAAGGTGCAGGGTGAATTCAATGAGCTGTAAAACGGGATGCTCGGATTTGAGTAGAGCAGATGTAGTATACCTCAAGCGTATCATTTGTCAGAGCGAGGCCGTACTACAATTATACATACGGAGTATATCGAGGGACTTGTATAACATTTAGTATTCCTGTATAGCGCCTCCCATTGCTAATTTATAGTAGACTGGTAGAACATGTCTAATAGCTACCCATTGCATCTCTCTATCAGTGGCGTGATGTAATATTCAAGTACAAATTATGAGGAAACTTCAAGACTTATTCAATGACAATTCAAGGGGGGTTGTTAGGTGGCCGGGTTCGGTGTAATATGCCTTGATTAAGAAATGCCCGTGAGCGATATTTAGCGTAGAAGAGTCTCGCCCTCTTCCAAAGTCCACTTTTGGAAATTTAGACATTGTTCAAACATATTAAGATTTGGCCACTGGGGTTGCTCTGGCGGGACGCCGAAGAACCTTTAGTGCACTCCCTGCTCCCCTCTGAGACTCTATATGCTATGTATGTACAAGTGAATGGCGTATGACACATAGCCCGTAGCATTAGCTCTTAGACCAAAGTCGAAATCTGTTCCACATGTCCCCAAATCTGCACCTGCTCACCATTCCACGTCCCGTCGCCCTGCGCATACGCCTCTGAAACATTCAACATGCCCGAGATATTGCCCAACGGCTTCAACACGGCATCCAACCCTCCGTGCCTCGTTACGTGCAACGAAGCATTCTTCGCCTGCAGCAAGTCGATGCGATACTCGCTGAAATACAAGTACCCGGACTCCGGATCGCGCACTGCGTCCCAGGCGCTTGTGGTGTCGTCGACGGGCAGCACCTCGGAGGCGCCGTTGGGATACCAGACGCTGGCGACGGCGATGCTGTCCGAGGTGGGCGCGCCCGTGGTCGAGGGCTCGTTGATCCAAATGTGCAGCACGACGCCGTTGGAGAGGTAGAGCCAGTGCAGGTACCAGTTGCGCAGCTGCATGACGCCCCACTGCCGCTCGAAGAAGCCGGTGGACTGCGTGGAATCGATTTGGACGTCCTGGCCGTCGACTTTGATGCTTCCGGAGACGCGAAGGTGCGGGTTGCCCTACGGAGACGGTTGTTAGGGACGTTGTTATGGAGGGGGATCGGTTGGCCGCTCGACTTACCCAGTACCAAGAGTAACCGGGGGGTACGGTGAAGAGGTCGCTCGGCCTGACGGGAGCGAGCGTGTAGCCGCCGCTGCCGCCGTAGTAGAAGTTGCGGCCGGTAGGCTGGAAGTCCAGGTCTAGGGCGAAGCCCGCGAAATCGCCGCTGTAGTGCACGTCGGTGTAGTTGTCCGAGCCTTGCACGGTGGTGAGGTTCTGCGAGGGGGCGTGGATATTAAGGTGATCTTTGCTCGATGTGCCCGACTCTAGGATGACACCGCCGGTGGTGGTGAGGTCGGAGAGGTCTTGTAGGCCCTGGAAGGCGGAAACGTTGTAGCCTAGCTCGCTAGCGCCCCTGAGCACCGTGTTTATGGTAAGGTGGTACTTTCTGCCGTCGACGGTGGTCAACCACACGAGGTAGAACCAGCTGTGTGATCGCTATCAGCCATTGAAGCGGTGCAGAGAGCATGGACTTGGGTTTACCTGTTAAGCCCGGGCTGAAATGGATCTTGGGTAATTGCCATAGTCGGGCGGACGTCGTAGCGTCCCCCAATTGTCTAAGAAAGGAACATCAGCAGGGCCCCAAGAGAGCTGGCATAGATATATATCTTACCCCATCATTATCTTTCGTACTGAGCGGCAAATCGGCCGGTGCGAATGAGGGCAGCTCCAGCGCACCAGTCAGGGCCGAGAGGCCTAGGACGGCAAGACCGAAAAGCATGTTTCAGAACGGGTTAAAACAATGCTTGATAAAACAAGGTTGTTTGGTTTGGTTTCTGCTCTTCTTGTTGGCCGCCGGTTCGTGACGTTCTTATATAGGGCCTCCTCCCGGAAGTCCCGGTCCAATACCAAGACTACTTTAAACTTATTATACGATATGACGTGCATACACCATGCACAACTACCTTCCAAGAATTAGCGGTCGACAATTCCATAGCCGATATCCGGCAACCGGCGTTTGATATTCAGCAATCGATGGTGTTCGATGGCTGTATTAACTCCAAGGGCGCCTATAATGGCGTCATTACGAGAGGTTCTGCTCCAGCGGCTCCGAACGTAAAGAAGCCCGAAAACGCCGCTTAGATAGATCGATAGGTACGTATCGGTATTGGTGAACGGCGAAGACCTCCTCTCTATTTGTTCCGTGGAGGCCGATAGGGTGTAATCATCATCATCATCGTCAACCCGGCGGCTCTCGATTCCTACATGGCCCTAGGGTTTGCGTCGCGGCCTAGTAGTATGCCAAGTGAACTCACGCAACTCGGGTACTAACTTTTCCGAAACTCGGCCGATAAGATTTCCATAAGTAACTAGCCTCGGCCGAAACGGAACAAGTCAAATGCCTAGCCGAAATCCGACTGAACAGTGTAGCCGAGTATTTAGTTTCCGCACTGCTCGACACTTCACATGGATTTATATTCTGATTCAAGCTGATGCACGAGGCGGAGCTGTTGGTGGCGGCGAGCAGCGAAGGTGGCGAGGAGGAGGAAGAAAAAGAGCAGCGGGGAGCAGCGACAAGGAAAGCGAAGAAGAAGAAGGTAGCGAAGGAGAAAAGATGAAAGAAGCGGCAGCAGTAGCAGCAGAAACTTACGGCAATCTAGCAGGCTAGCAATGAACAGAACTTGCATGGCTTGCTGGCCGACTCTTCAAGTGCGCTGCATTGTATCGTGCATTTGACCCCGCTGTATGTTGAGCACAGCAATGCCCAGGGAGAGTAGCGGCCTCGGCTGTTCGTAAACAAGTTAGGACAAATGTTGCACGTTGAAGGTGGATCGACTGGTAGGTCCATTTCGCCAAAGGAGCCAACGAGTACAAAGATCCATATGTAGGCAGCATCAGCGCTTGGGCCCTCTCCTTTGATTCAGGTCCGAAACCCCAGCGTTTGCGTAAGCTGACCAATAGCTTGGGAATATGCGGCCGCACTCGGGCTTGAGGTGCTAGAAGTACTCTGTCACTGTCTGTAGTAGCTACCTCATCGACGCGTTTTCTCCCGGTGCTATTATGCGGTGGTCGTATGTTTCGCATCTGTCGTAAAGCTCTCCTGTGAAATTCCTTCGAGACCCCGCTTAACACCAGGCATAATGCTCATTGTTAAGCCATTCTGGCGCCGGCCCCACTCCACCATTTTCATCATACCATAGACCACTTGCAATGCTGTCATCTTCCCGCTCAACCATGGAGTATTCTATACCGCTCTGGGCTATCATGCTGCGTACCAACGGTGTAGGGTTCCACAGATTGACACAATTGAGCCTCCAGTCCGTAGCCTCAGCTTGAGCAGTCTGGAGCACGGCCGTCAGGTAATCGACTTGCTCTTCAAAAATCTCCGCGTGACTGTCCTGGCCTTCCACGACAAGCCGCAGAATGTAAAGGACATTGTCGGGGGATTCCGCATCCGGGTGGTTGTAGTAGCGGTGCGTCCAGATTGCCCACACCTGTCTTCCTGGCGGACCAGCAATTGCTCCCTTGGCTTGTGCAATCTTGCCGAAGAGAAATTGAGTGGCGAAGTCCTCCTTTCCAATGTGCCAGAGCATGTGGTCGAGATCCGGGACTATCGTTAGACGTCTCTTGGCTTTCGCAGGGGTCGCCATGATCTTCCGGACCATCTTTTCGTCCCTGTCGCAGAGCTCTGCGAGGTCTCCCTCCATAATTTCCTTTGCGATCCGCCGTTTCGCGATCTTCGCGGGCTGAAAAAGGACATGTGAGTTGGTAGGGTTGGGCTTCCATCCTAAGTTGGCGTAGTAGGTTTTCCCGATGTCTGAGTAAAGCACACTACCGACACATTTGACCTGCTCCGATTGCCAGCTGTAAAGTACCTTGGCCATCTCTTTCATGTGGCGAGTTCCATAGCCACGACCCCGGTATTCGGGTGGACAGTAGACACTGGCAATTCCATGGACCATGTTATCCTCGACATTCCCATCCGCATCGCTTGTCAGAGAACGCTTGCGAAAACTCTCACAGGAGCAAAGAATGGGTCGTTCGTTTTGTGGGAGATTCTTATCAACCAGGATCCACATTGTCAGGCCGTTATTTTTCGCGAGAGGCACGGTCGCCAGATATTTCGACTCCTCAAGATAAACCGGAAGAGTCAGTGAGTCCTTCCACGAGGCTGAGGTTTTGGTTGATATTTGGACGCATTCTTCTGGAGTAGGATGGCTCAGGTGAAGATTTGGTGAGGTGGACTCAGGCAAGCCGTCAACCACAAAATCCATGGTCTGCTTAGTGAGAGGCATCGACAATATAGAGGAAATTTCGGGGAAGCAAAACCACGAGTAAAAAGGCTGAGTATCGTTGTTTGGGACCCTGGGCGATGTGCCAGATCACTGGCGCCCTGCGGACGAAGGCAAGGCTATATGTCGGGTTTGGCGACCTGCAATGACGCGTAAGAGGCACGGAAGAATCCACGCCAAGATTGTCTTTTATCCCTACGCATATCTATCTTAGCCATAGCTTATCTTTTTAACCGTCTATCGTATCTATTTTTACCGTTTATCTTATCTAGGTCCACCGTCTATCTTATCTGTTTGACCCCTTTGGCTCAGACATTCTCAAAGTAAAACATTTTCCCTCTACACGCCCGCAATGATTTCAAAGGGGAGTCATATCCTCTATCATCTTAAAGCGCTTTAGAAATACGATTTCACATCCGCAAAGGTCGATCTATCCGGCTTAATTCATCCACTCTTCGTAATATTTAGACTGAGTGGTGGAGAGATGGTTGGCGTCCAGACAAGCCCAAGCAGCTTGACGGGACTGGTCGGAGGTAGCTCCACCGCAGCCTTTGATTCCACTGGCATCGGTTTCGGTGGGCTCATTTCGAGCGGACTGGGAGCTACGGCCAGCAGCGATCGAGCTTCGAGCACACGCACCTTCAGCCTGACAAGGACTTTATTAGAGAACGACGGTACGCAAACTGTAAGCAGTGGGACGGCTCTTACAGCGGCTTCTGGAACCGCTACTAGAACTAAGGCTACTCGGCTTAGTAGCAAGGTCGTTTGGGTAATGCTTCTTAACATACTTGTGTTCCTTGTCGACTTTTGACGTGAATTTAACACTAAAGACGAGAAGGTACAAAAGAAGTAGTACAGATGTTTGATCGAAGACTTTACTGCCAGGCATCAATTATCCCGGCAACCATCAGTATCATCTATGGAGTATTTCATGGAAGTGTCGACTCAAAAGCCGCAGAAATACAGCGACGATGGGGGGCGCAGCAAAGTCCAGATGCATGACTATTTCTCATTAGCGAGCTTAAAATACTGTCTTACCTCGTCTTACGTATTGGAGGATGGCAACGCAATCATAGGGCTGTTAGACTTACTACGTCCTTCGAATTCGGACGAGACCGGCGGTTTACGACGTTTGCCTGGGTTAGCCGTCAAGTGCGGGGCTAGCCCACCTTTCCCGATGGGGATCAGCAAACCGAGCCACCTTTCAGCGTGCTGGGTCTCAGATGGCCCGGATGCAATTGGATGGGAGCCACCTGTGGTCAGGGTCTCCTTCGGCGCAATTACCGTTGCTTTCTGCCGCGTCCTTCGCTTTTGGCTATATCACCATTGCGACCGGCTGCTTGCCCCCCGAAAGCATCAGCTCAACCCGCTACCTCATTAGCTTTGTTACATCCTTTCGTTGCACATTCGATAGTGTTGAAACTCCCAAGCATCACAGTACACTTTAATACAATTCCCTTATTCAACCGAAGTCTCGAATCCTCATTTGTTCATTTTCCAAAAATGGCAGGACATTACCTAAAACAAACTTTCCGCGGCGTGAATGCATTCAACGACAGGCCTCAGTTCTCCGGATTCATGAGACCGTGCCGTTACGAAGGCGAAGTCCAGAACCTGGAGGTATTAGGAGAGATTCCGGACGAGGTAGACGGCACATTTTATCGGGTGATGCCAGACCCGCAATTCGCTCCGTTCATCGAGGATGACCCAGTATGCCAATCACGATTCAATACAGCATGACAGTCCGCTAATCTCACCCAGTGGTTCAACGGCGACGGCAACATCAGTGCGTTTCGAATCCACAAGGGCCGTGTCCATTTCAAGCAGCGCTACGTCCGGACCGAGAAGTTCGTGCGTGAAAGAGAGGCTGGCCGTGCCTTGATCGGTATGCAACAGATCCCACCAGCTTCTTGGATCTTAGCACGGCTGATGACTCCCAGGAAAATACCGCAACAAGTACACGGACGCGGTGGAGTTTCTGGTCCGCAGCACAGCCAACACGAACGTCTTCTACTTCAATGGCAAGCTGCTAGCCTGCAAGGAGGATGCTCCGCCATACCATCTCGACCCCCGTACCCTGCAGACGGTTGGGTTATATGACTTTGAAGGACAGCTGCCGAGCATGACCTTCACTGCTCACCCCAAAGTCGATCCTGGGTCGGGAGAGTTGGTCGGGATGGGTTACGAGGCAAAGGGAGATGGCACTCCGGACGTGTGCTATTTCTCAGTCTCACCTGATGGCAAGTTCACTGAGACTGTCTGGCTTGTGGCGCCGGTTGTCGGGATGATTCATGACTTTGCCGTCACTGAAAACTGGGTAAGTGCTTGACCGTTGCCGGAAAATATCGATATCTGATGCAACCTGAAAGGCTCTTTTCCCTATCATACCCCAAGTATGCGATATTGAAAGGATGAAGAAGGGCGGTGAGCATTGGGGATGGCGTTCGGATATTCCTTTCTACCTCGGACTTCTCCCTCGTCGCGGCGCTAAGGGATCAGATGTGAAGGCAAGTTTCGATACCTACTTCTCTCCCACGACTTGCCTCCTTGACGACCAACGCTGACCCGCACCTCCAGTGGTTCCGCGCACCCAACGCTTTCCCCGGCCACACCTCCAACGCGTACGAGGACCCAGCCACCGGCAACGTCATTTTCGACCTCCCCCTCTGCGACAAAAACGTATTCTTCTGGTGGCCCGAAGACAACGGGTCGGCGCCGAACCCCCAAGAGCTGGCCAGCTACATGATGCGCTTCACGCTGGACCCGGGGTCCGACGATCTCGAGCTCCCCCCGCCGACGAAGCTAGCGGCGTTCAACTGCGAGTTCCCCCGGATCGACGAGCGCTGGTCGATGAAGGAGTACTCGCACTGCTTCATGCCGGTGCTGGATGGCGCGCTGGGGACGGATTTCGCGGGGATGGCGCCGGTCATGGGTGGGGGAGCGCCGGTCTACAACGGCGTGGCGCACGTCGACGTGAGGACGGGTGTGGCGGAAGTCTATTTCCCGGGGCCGAAGCACGCGGTG
Source organism: Diplodia corticola (assembly GCF_001883845.1). Lineage (NCBI taxonomy): Eukaryota > Fungi > Ascomycota > Dothideomycetes > Botryosphaeriales > Botryosphaeriaceae > Diplodia > Diplodia corticola. The sequence goes on from NW_017971539.1 coordinate 46,961, forward strand.
CAGGAGCCGGTGTACGTGGCCAGGGCGGAGGCGGCGGGAGAGGGGGACGGGTACGTCATGTTCCTGGTGAACAACTATGGGGAAATGATCAGCGAGCTGCATGTGGTGGACACGAGAGACTTCACCAAGGCGCAGGCGGTGGTGAGGCTGCCGTTGAGGCTGAGGCCGGGATTGCATGGGAATTGGGTGCCCAAGCAGGAACTGGACCTTGTCGTTTAGCTGCAGCTGGAGGTCTGCGTGGGCATGGAGATATATAAGCGCTTCCTCGGTTGGTCAGTAGTCATGTATGTACCCCGCACTTGTGACGCCCTGCGAATGTAATCTCCCTTGATACGACAATTGATAAAGAGATGCTGCGTTTGTTGCACTGGAATCGCAGCTCCATCCGCAAACCATGGCGGGCGAAACGCTTCCTTCCCCGGTCGCACCAGCGCACACGATCCTCAGCATCAACGACCTCGAGAAGATAGCATCCGAAAAGCTCCCCGCAGCAGCCAGAGGCACGTACAGCTCCCATCGGCGCAAGTACAAACACAAACACTAACCCACCGCACACCCCACGCCCAGACTTCTTCAACGACGGATCCACGGACCAAGTCACAGTGCGGGAGAACACGACGGCATACGCCAAATACCGGCTGCGGCCACGCGTGCTGCGCGACGTCTCGGCCGTCGACACCAGCACCATCGTCTTCAACCAACGGATCTCCTTCCCGCTGTGCGTCGCGCCGGCAGGACTGCAGGGCATGGCGCACGCGGAGGGCGAGCTGGCGACGGCGCGGGCGTGCGCGGCGCGCGGCGTGCCCATGGGCGTGTCGTCGTACGCGAACCGCAGCGTCGAGGCGATCCGGCGCGCCGCGGCGGACGTCCGGCCGGCGCCGGCGCCGGCGGTGCACGCGATGCAGGTGTATACGCTGAAGGACCGCGGGAGGCAGGAGGGAATCGTGCGGGCGGCGGAGAGGGCGGGGTGCGCGGCGGTGCTGCTGACGGCGGATAGCCCCGTGCTGGGGGTGCGGTATAACGAGTGCCGGAACGACTTTCGGACGCCGGAGGGGCTGGGGTTTCCGATCATGGGGATGACGACGGAGGCGGTGAGGGCGCGGAGGCATGGGGATGGGTTTGCTGCGGTCAATTCGGAGGGGCATTCGTGGGGGGAGGTCGCGTGGCTGAGGGGGAGGACGAAGATGGAGATCTGGATCAAGGGCGTGCTGACGGCGGAGGATGTCGCGCTGGCGAGGGAGTACGGGTGTGACGGTGTGATCATTAGCAATCATGGTGGCAGGCAGCTTGACGGGACGCCGGCGACCATCGACGCCCTCCCCGAGTGCGTCAGGGCTGGCCAGGGAAAGATCCGGATCCACATCGACGGTGGCATCCGGAGTGGCGTCGACATTTTCAAAGCTCTGGCTTTGGGCGCCGAGTGCTGCTGGGTTGGCAGGCCGATGATCTGGGGATTGGCGGTGCGTATGGTGATGCCCTTTTGACAGCGTAAACTGATCGAGTCCAGTATGACGGCGAGGCTGGTGTGACGAAGATGCTGGACATCTTCTACGAAGAGTTCAAGAGATGCATGCAGTTGACGGGGTGTCCGAGGCTGGAGGACATTTCGCCAGACTGTCTCGGCATTGTCAGGGCCGATGGGCCGCTGGCGCGTTTATGAGGCGTTTGAGTAGTCCAGCCTCGTTTTCAGATTCAAGACCTATGTATTTCAGACCTTCTGCAGGCCTCAAAGCTCGGGCAAGTACGTCTGAACCGTCGAGTTACCGGCCCTGCACATTCTTCCATCTTCGGCAACATCCCATTCCTCGCTCCCCACAGCAATGGCCGCGTAAAATAGATCCGAGGGGTCATACTTCTTCTTGATCTCTCGGAGCTTGGCGTAGTTTGTGCCGTAGAAATACCTTTGCCAGTTCGGCTGACGGAAATCGCCCTGCGGCGGGATCAGTAGGCTTCAAGCATCCATCATGCAGACTCACCTCGTTCGAGTAGCAGCCCGACTCGGGAGCCAGCGCCGTCAGCTGCGGGATGTATTTGTTGGTCATCTTGTCTTGCCACCCGATCATCTCGTCCCACGGAGCGGTGAAGTTCCACGGTCTGTGGCGCTGTGGGTCAACAGTTGGATTCAGAAGCGTGTGTTCTGGGACATGCTCACGTAGTGACGACGGCGGAGACCAGTGCATCTCTCCAGGCGGGTAGGATAGAGTTGTCCACGTCTCCGGCCACGGTCTTGGACACGTTCAATGCGATATTGATGATGGTCGCGCCGTCCTCGGTGATGTTCCTGTAGGCAGCGTTCAGGGCGGCATTATTCGTCTCCACTAGGCTCCGCGGCAAGAGCCAGCCGCCGTACTGGGCAATCCCGACTTGAATCGGACTCTGCATGGTGGAGAACTGGGAGTAGTAGCCGTCGAACTGGTGTATGTAGCTCGAGTACGTAATGTTAAGGCTGGACAGCTTGTCCTCGTACGGTTGCAGAAGCGTTGCGAGCTGGTCCGAAGACACACCAGGCGCCGTGATTGGCGCGATGGCGAAGAAGGTGTTCGTGAACGAGTATATGGCCATGGCTCCGGCATCGGCCAGCTTGGGCAGCTCGGCCTCCCACGCCCCAATGGCCGCGTAGAAGGTTTCTGCGCTCAGCCCTTCTGCGGTGAAGGTCAGATTCGCGCCGGACACGGGGATGTCATGGTGGGCCTTGGATGTCATGGACAGGACGACGCCGTAGGTTCCTGCACCGCCTCCAGACAGCGCCCAATAAAGATCCTTATTTTGCTGTCGGTTTGCGACGTGCACCTCGCCCGTGCCGTCGACCACCTCCCACTCGAGCACCTGGTCCGCGCCCAAGCCGTACTTGGACGAGAGGGGCGAGTGACCGCCGCCCTGTGAGTAGCCGCCGGCGATGCCGACGGTCGGACATTCCCCTCCGACGACGGCAAGCCCGGCAGCATCGGCTGCCGCGTAGGCTTCTCCGCCCTGGACCCCGGCACCGACTTTGATTGCCTTGCCCGAGTATGTGGGGCTGTTGTAGTCGATGATGCTCAGGCTCTTCAGGTGGTGCGTCCAGATGGCCAGAGAACCGGCGCCAGTAGACTTTCCGTTGTAGCTACGCTCATGTCAGGGCGGTTTACGCGGCATGGATGGGCAAACAGGGACAGGTCTGGCGGGAGAGAAGAAAGATCTCCGGGTGTCGAGAATGTGAGATGCAGGAATGGGGGCTCCTACTCATGACCGGTATTGCGGACAACAAGACGGATGTTTTTATCGCTGGCAAAGCGGATACCGGCGGCCACATGATGGCTCGAGGACACATTGATGGCGTAGCGGACGTAGTTGCCCAGCTCGCAGGGCGTGTCTTCGGAGGTGAAGGGGTCGCAGCTGCGGTTGGCCCAGAACGGAGCCATGACGGAGCTCGAGGACTCATAATGCCCTTGCGGCCATTGCCAACTTTCGCGCAGCGTGTCGCAGGTCGAGCTGTTGAAGGCTGGGTCGTGACATGGGGCGGCGAGCGGAATCGTTGCCACCAGTCGGCCGTCGACCGTTTCGTTGAGCTGCTGCCACTCGGACGCCGTGGGCCAGCAATCATCTCCGGGTAGGCAACGGCAGTCCTGCCCGGTGGTAGTGGTGGCTACCGATGGCCTGGGACTGAGTAGCGCCGCGAGGGCCAGCGTGCGCGACCGCATTTTGAAGAGATGGAACCGGGAGCACCGCAGATGCTGCAATGGCCCGGGGTGCGTGTCTCATTGCATTAATAGCGGCTGCCGCAGGATGGCTTCTTTTGCCAGCTGCTGTACACCGATAGGTAGCATAGGTGGCTATGGAGAAAATGGCCAAATGGCATTCCAAGTCCGATGATTTACGTCCAGCTTCGTCCGATATTATCGTGTACCCCGCACACTCTGCGTCATCCGGGGCTATATTTCTTTTGTTAGTGCTTAACCCGTCCCATCACGCTCTTGATTCCCGGACAGATTGCTGTGGCTGAAACGTGTGCCATTCACGACCTTCTCAATAGAGACACACCGCCCCGTCTCTCGCTTCAGCCGCCCTGTCCTCGTACATACAGCATTCGTTTTCATGACTCGTATGTCATGCCGTGCGACCCCACAAACTACCCATGGGAATTGGTGAGCACTGCCTTTACTAATCACGGACGAAACAAGATGACAAGCCAAAGGATGTGTACAACCGTGCGGTCCGCATGTTACAAGAGGCACACCTGTGCGACTGTGGCAGAAGCGACGGTGAAGGCGATTCTGCTTCGGCCCTGCAATCGATGGAGCTGGTGGAGACCAATATGGCCCGTCTATCATGTTTCAGTCCTCGCCTTTCCTGCAACCACAGACGAAGTCATACACTCATGCCTACTCCTGCAACGACATGGTACTTTGGCCTTTCCGACCTCAACCGCCATGGGACCGTGGACTAGATCACTCGAGGCTATGGGACGCATGTCGGGACGGGTGGATTGCAGACGGGCGGTCGGGATCAACGACTTCTTGATAGCAGTCTGGTCTAGCTAGAGATAGTTGGATGACAACGTAGAGGATGTTCTGGCCGTATCGCAGTTTCACATAAGTGCTTGGAGGAAAGGAAGAAGAAGATGGTAAGCACGTGACGGACATCAAGGCCGCCATTGGCTATGCTTTCCGGAAACACCGAGGGCATCATTTACTATCATCATCACGGGGCGTCTGATGACGGGCTCCGACGTTCTAGCTGGAGAGGTCAAAGCCAGCCATGGACCGGCAGTCAACTACCACGGGCCGGGCTGCTCTAGCTGACTTCCGGAAATCGTTAAGCCCGAGCCTCGGGGACGCCTCCTGCTCCGCGACGTCGCTGTTTTCCGCAATCAAAGCTAGGTTTCAGAGTTTCAGACCCCGTGCAGCCAGCGTTGCTCATTGCTGCCGTTATTAGTCCGGCAGCCAGCTCTGATTATCCGATATAACAATCCTTCTAGAAGGACCACTATGAACTGCCCCAGGGTGATGTCGGAGATAATTCTTCCTACCCGGAGAAGACCAACCGACGTTTCCGCCCATCTCCGTCGGATCCATGGCTCGGTTTCTCACTAGCGTGATCTTGATACCATCATCGATCGCGCCTAATAAGGTTATCCCTCCGTAGCTGTACCAGATTCATCAAGGACAGAAGACAATAATTGAACTCCAACAACCCCGCGCCCGCCTTTCGCAGTGATGGTGAGCTACAAGGACAAGCCGTTGAATGTAAGTGTGGATGGGTACTCCGCACATCAAGCCGAAACGCACCGTCAGCGGAAGAGCGCATCATTCATTAATTCCTCGTGGCCGTCGAGTCGGGGCTAATAAGACATGCTGGCCAAAAGACGGCACGGCTGCAGATCTCGGAGCTAAAAAAGCGGAGGAAGCCCCGGAGGAAGGCCCGGGGAAGGCCCAGAGGAAGCCCCGGCCCAGTCCATTGACCGAAAGCATCTTGGTGCAGCCACCGATGCAATCACCACGCAGCGGCAACTCCGTAGCCGGTGGAAGGCGCGGAGGTAGGCTTGCTTCGGTACCGTGCCACGCGAGAGGGAGTGCCTCGGTAGGTCTAAACCGCGGTAGGGCTGGTGGGAAGCACGGCATTTCTGACAGGATGCGTGCCAAGAGCACCACACAGGAATCCTTCGAACACTCTCATCGAACGGTCAGATCGTCGCTGATCAGGCTTGGCTTGCTGGATTTCGACTGCCTTGAGTTTCTCCCGAGAGCAAGGAGGAAGCGTAGACATGACCATCACCATGAACATCACCATCATCATCATCATCATCATCATCATCAGTTCGATTTGTAGCATGACCTTGCCGTTGATCGTTGGTTTGTGGCGGAAATCATGGGGTCCCGGGAACGCTTAACCGCTAGCATTTTGACTTCGGCGACCCGTTTCACGAGCGGGCCGGCCTTCTAGCGGCATGAGCTTTGGGTCAACGGATTATGCTTTGGTGCAAAAGAGACACGGGGAGGCTCCTGTCGCGTGCATATTATTGGGCGCAAAGTTACCCAAGTCGTGGCGTGAGAACCCTTGATCTCATTGGGGAGTTACTAGGTGCCAATGGTGATGGTCCAGCCCGGGGCAGCAAATATGTCTGGTGTGGTGTTTTGGACGAGCGATGAGATGGAGATTTTTTCACCGAAGGCTGCAGGTTTTGTTTTGAACCTAGGTTCATCAAATTCATTAACGAAAGGCAAAGAAAAATGCTATAATGTCGAATGGGTATGCTGCCACTTCTTCCCCTTCCCTATGCTCTCGTCACTCAACCCTATGCTTAACCGGTCGTGGCTTTCTCTTCTCCTGAACCGGCCCTCCCCTCGCTCCATCTCGATCATGCTGTCTTCACTTCCGTGCCGGGACAGCCGGCCCCCTTTTGTCGGGGTTGACTCGGTGTCGTCCTCCTCGGCATGGGTCGTGGTGACGTGCACGGTCTGGCCGTTGACGGCGAATTTCAGTTCCTTGGTGACGCGGATGTGTCCGTCCGCTTCGGGCGCACCCATGCCCGTGGCCCTGCAGAAGGCGTCGATGACGGCGTCGTTGAACTGCGACGGCCGCAGCTTGAGACCCTGGTTCAACTCCTCGGAGAAGGCAAAACCGCGGCGCTCGCGGTCGTGCTTGGTGACCCTGCGACGGCGGTCATGTCAGCTATCGATTCCGGTCGGGTGAGTGAGGGCTGGGCACCAGTACTGACCAGTGTAGTAGCATGACGCAGACGGCAACGTCGCCGGTGCAGCACATGAAGCAAAGCCAGACGGGCTCGCCGTGCAGGGCCAGGAGGCCAATCAGGTTTCCGACGGTGACCAGGATCATGAGGCAGGTGGCGAGGGCGGTGCGGTATGCCATGGCCTGGAGGATTGCGTTGGGTCCGAGCGCCTGCTTCTTGAACAGGACGCGGCGGAAGGGGTAGACGTATAGGAGCGTCATGTAGATGTTGATGAGGATTTCAAAGGCCAAGAGCGGGATGATGCCCTGCATCTCCAGGCCATTGATGCACACGCCATTGGGGCTGATGTATCCCACGCGCCTGTTCTCAATCATCAGTCTGATGGCAGCGAGGGGGAAGTCAGCAGTGGCGACGGACCAGTAAAAGTTGAGAATGACCAGGCCGATGTAGGGGAGGATGAGACAGCAGCAATTGAAGATGTAGATCCGGTCTTTGCTTCTCGGGGTCCGGTCGGAACGGACAATGTGCTTCGGGGAGTTAGCCGGCGCGGAGGGTCGCGGCGGGCGCGGCGGGGGCTCACTGCTCGCTCAACCAGATAGTGGTACTGCAGGATCTTTGCGCTGAGATAGAAGACCAGGCAGACGAGGATGGAGGCGTCGCAGAGATGGCGCGACGTGTTGGGCTCCAGGTCCTTGAGGATGGCGGACACGGAGCTGAAGAGGAAGGACAGGCAGTAGAAGGCGAACAGGGTCCACTGGGCGACGGGCAGCTCCTTCCAGGCGCTCACGCTGCGCACGAAGCGGTCGATGCAGATGGCGGTCAGGGTGATGGTGACGACGGACAGGCTCATCGAGGCGGCCTTGATGCCATGGGGGGTGGTTTCCGGCGTGTAGTGGCCCGTCTGCTCGTGGGTGCTGAACATGGTGTTGGATGCCGCGGCCGCCGGACCTGCAGACGGCGGTGGAGCAGGGTGGCGCGGGACCGCGCTGGGCGGCCGGCCAGATCTATAAGGACTGCTGGAGGGTGGTGGAACTTGGCGGGCCTGGCACGCGGCGGGACATGGGGATACGGAGGCTGCTCCTGCTAGGCGAACAGCGTCCTTGTACCTACAGGGTCCGGGTTGCTGGCGCGCGCTGCACGCGGCTGGTAGAGGAGCACGGTAGCACCCCTTTGCTTAAGGCTGCTGATTGGAGCTCTGACTCGCGCCTGCAAGAAGGATGCAAGGGGCGTCCAGGCCCAAGCGATCTGCACCTCGTCTAGTCTCGATCCGGCGCCCCGCCGCCGCCCGCGATCGATGCCGCGGCGGGACTGGACGGCGGCACTGCTGCTGCTGCTGGGGCTGCTGGGGCTGGCGCGGCAGTCGACGGTGGAGGCAGCTCCGGCGGTGCCACGCACGTGGAGGCCACCTTAAAGGGCGGCCGGCGACGCTGCTGCTAGGGCACCATCCGCGCGGTAGGTTTCCACGCTTGCCAGCCCGGGGCGGGCGCCGCATCGGGGGCTAGTCGCAGGTCGAGGGCGGGAAGTCTAGCAGTAGACCGGCAGCCGTTGTCTCAACACCCGCCGACGCTGCTACGCGACACTTCCCCATGGCTTCACGCAGCCCTCTCAACGGCCGGCCGCGCGTCTCGCGCCGCTGTCAACACCACGGGAGCGACGCCAAAAGAGCGCCGGCGGCGGATTCAGCCGCCGTTTCCGCATCGCCGCCTGCTTGGACCACCTTGGACCACCCACCACCAGCGGCATTATGTCGGCCGTCTGGTGCTGCTACCCGTGTGCCTGTCACGTCTGTCACGCCTGTCTATGCCTCTGCTGTGCTGCCGTGTAGCTGCCTTGGTTTCGCTCCGTGGCTCCGCCCTGCAGCGGTGTAGATCCGGCGCGGCGGACTGAAAGCCTGCTGGGCGCGGAACCGGCAGGGCGAGACACACTGCCGACGATCAGCGAGCAAGGGAAATTTTGCAGTCGATCCGAAGCGGATCAAGCTGCTGAACCAAGTCCGACACTCCACCTGCCGAGCTCAGGTCCCCGTCCGCCCCCGCCGCATTGGCTTTTCGGCAATCCGACGTTCGAGAGATTGCCGATGGATCATCGAGCTTCCTTCGAAGCAGGTAGCCACACTGCTGCCCGGACATGTCGCCGCTCTCTCAGATCCGTCGCTAATCTCATCCGTCGTCATGTTTGCCGCGCGCTTCGTGCTTTGGCCCTGCCTGTGTCATGGCCTGCCTTCTGACGCCGCCGTGCGCCTTTGTTCATGACTCTCTCCATGACTCTCTCCTATACGAGGTTGGCCCGATGCACTCCGTCGTCAGAGGGCTGATCAGTCCGCCATTATTCCTCCATAACCTCCTCCCGTCCGGTCCCGACGCGCGCGCCCGGAGCCGCATCTCTCTTCTCCTCCTCCCTCGACTTCGCACAACTCATGAAACCCGGCCTTTGGGCTACTTGACCATCGCTCTCGTTTGCTTGGCCGCGGCGTATACCGTGGCTAGCCTGACTTTTTCCAATAGCCACGATATTGACTCGGGCAGCTTGCCTGGGAACGAGAGTGCAGAACCAACTCCACAACCCGACCCTCACCAGTGACGGCATGACGACCGGCCAGAGCACGACCCGCCAATCTTCCTGGACGACGTAGCAGCTTGATTGCAACGTCTGAAGCCCTCTTATGCTTGTTCGCATGGTCCACTGCTCCACCGTCCACGGCCCAGACTCCCCTATGCGCTACCTTGTCCAGTTTAGCCAGCTACGTAGTACAAGACTCATCTTTGTAAAGTTGGTCTTCGGCAATGCCCCGTTAAGCTCTTCACTGTGTCTAGCGCACTCAGCCAGACCCATCTCACTGACGTTCGAGGAAAGGATCTCCGTTCATGGCCCCTTAAGTGAATCTACACTAATGCCCCTTGTGGGGGCATACGCGTTCCAAAGGGCGACGCTTGCTGGCAATTTTCACCCAAAGGCTTGGTCGGGCTCTTGGAACTGGAAGCGGCACTCGTCGTCGGCCACGAACCCGGAATCTCGTTTCAGCGCGAGGCTGAGCCCTGAGGGAGCCTTGGCCGGCAGCGCAGCCGTGAACACCATGAGTATTACTATGCTGATGGAACTACTTCTCTATCAGCTTTGCAACATGCATCACAATAGGCTTCTTCTCATCTCGCTCACTGACGTCGATGGCGGTCTGCTGGGTACTGTGTAACTGTTCTCAGGGGCCCGCTTGCAGACTCAGGAGCCCGCAACCCAAGCCTCTATTCAATAAGTCCTCGGATTCGACCACCTCGTCAACCTCTAAGGCTGCCTATGATGAAAATTTTGAGAGGAGCTAGACGAAGGCGAAGCCGCTAGATAGCACTCCGTCGCACCCTTTTGAAGTTAAAGAGTCGTGGGTGAAGGGCTAGCTTCTGGGTGCGACCTGTGCACACGGCGCGAGCGAAGCGCATTCTCTTCTAGCGTCGTGGCTGCGCAAGCTTTTATAAGCAACGACTTCGCCGGTGCTGTCATGGATAACAAGCATCCCAAGTCGATCGAGCGGCCAGCGGATTGCACACATGGTACCATCATCTTTTGACATGGGCGCATTGGTCGAACACATGCAGAAGCCGGCTCCCCTACACGATGCCGCCTTGTCGACAAACTCGAGTGCAAAACTCCAGAAGATGGCGGCTGTTACAGCGAACTGTTGTTGTTGGGGGGGAAGCACATTTATACCCCTCGGACTGGCGTGCTTTGTCGTACAAAAGGCGTCAGCCAGGGTCCAGCTCTGCGTTGTTCAATACGGTTTCCCCACACTGTGTGCTTATACGAGAGCACTCTTCGACTGCGGGCGGCTTGGCTCGGCGACGAAGCCTTCCACGAACCATCCTCTGCTAAGCGACCCCGTCAACGACGGATACTCACTGTCGACTTTTTTTTTCATTAAGGGGCTGAGTTTTCTGGCAGTCGTGCTTCATTAACGGAATGCACAGCTAGGTTCTGCTGTCCGCATACCCCTGCTTGACTTTGCGATTCGAATCCAACATGGTGTCCCTCGGGAGCGAACACACTTGCACCATTCTCAAAGGCGATACGGACTACTAGCTTCCTCTCTATGCGGTCGTCGTCGAGCCTCGGCTGAACCCCCGTTGGTTCATGATGCGTACATGGCATGATTCTTCGCTGTGTGTCGTGGAGACGCCGAAGACTGCGCGAGAGTGAGCACTGAGCAGATATGAGAGGGGACAGGAAAAATACATGCTCAGACCGGCGTTACACTTGGGCAGAGTAGCGCCGCTAAGAACACGAAGTCGCGATGCCGTTTTCGGGCAGAGGTGGAAGGCAGAAGGCATCGCATGAAGCGCAACTCAGGAGCATCTGCTGCAGTACGAACATGGGGCTGAAGAGGCGCTGGCTGATTGGCAGACGGGGTCAGCCACAGGAGAAACATAACATGACGGCTGCACGATGGTTGTTCGAAGCGATGCCTTCTGCCGCGGCGGTCGGCCGGTACGGTCGGGACGCGGTGCCTAGAATATCGCTTCCACCGTGTCCGCGTAAATTGCACCGACTCGGGATCACGCTAACTGGCGCCACAAGTGTGGCCGGCAGGCCGAGGAGCGTGCCAACTCCGGCCGTACGAGCGGTGGTGAGAGGCCGGCGGCGGCGCACGTCGCGGTGTTGCGGGCGCGATGGACGCAGAGCAGGCAGGCCAAGCTGGGGCCGAGGGAGGGGAGCAAAATAAGGTGCACGAATAGAGTTGCACCAAGCAGCGGTTTGGGCCGGGCGTGCGGCCAAAAGCGTAAAGGAGAGCCGGGATCCATGCCGCATCCGGCAGTCGACAGTATGCTTAACGACCAACTGAAACGGCTTGTCGGCGCGCGGGAAAACGAAGCGAGATGACTTCCACCAACTGCTCGTGGGCTGAGCGACGGGAAGACAGCCCGTCTATCCTGGCAGCTGGTATAAATATTCCCCGGGACGGCTCTCCATGATCAGCACCAGCCCTTCCTTCTCCGACCAGTCCAGCACCACACTCTCTTTCAACCTCAGCCAACTCCGCCGACAACATGAAGCTCAGCTCCGCCTTCGCCTGGGCCGCCGCCGCCGCCGCCGTCTCCGCCGCGCCGTCGGCGCTGGAGCGCCGCGCCGACTTCTGCGGCGACTGGGACTCGGCCAAGAACGGCGTCTACACCACCTACAACAACCTCTGGGGGAAGAGCACCGCCGGCGTCTCGGGCTCGCAGTGCACCGGCGTCGACAGCTTCAACAGCAACACCATCTCCTGGCACACGTCGTGGACCTGGTCCGGCGTGCCCAACCAGGTCAAGTCGTACGCCAACGTCGTCGTCGACCTGACCGCCAAGAAGCTCAGCGCCATCAGCAGCATCAACAGCATCTGGCGCTGGAGCTACACCGGCAACAGCCTCGTCGCCAACGTCGCCTACGACCTCTTCACCTCGTCCACCCCCACCGGCAGTGAGGAATACGTAAGCAGCAGCACCCACCTTCATCAGAATCAGCGTCAGCTAACCGCCGCCCGCCCCGCAGGAAATCATGATCTGGGTCGGCTCGCTCGGCGGCGCGGGCCCCATCTCGTCGACGGGCTCGGCCATCGCCACCGTCACGCTGGCGGGCAACACGTGGAACCTGTTCAAGGGCCCCAACGGCGCCATGACCGTCTTCTCCTTCGTCGCCACCAGCACCGTCAACAGCTTCAGCGGCAACCTCAACGACTTCATCAAGTACCTCACCTCCAGCCAGGGCCTGTCCACCTCGCAGTACCTCACCCACATCGGCGCCGGCACCGAGCCCTTCACCGGCACCAACGCCAAGTTCACCACTTCTTCCTTCACCGTCAGCCCCCGGTAAATTTTGTTTTTGTCTTACTGAGTTCCGGATGGGGGAGGGACGGACGCGTGTGGCGCCGCTCAGGAGAATCTATAATGTATATATGCATACACGGCTGCTCTCCGGCCACGAGCTATCAATCAATAATTTGTCCAACCCGAAACCGAAGCGTAACACTGTTGCTTTCTGAAAGGAACATCACACCTTTCATAGTAAGCACCTATGCATGCACTAAAAAGCACTGTAAAAAATGGAAGACTTCTTCGACGAATCTTGGCAAGCCGAAACCGCACAGTTGGCCTACCTAGCGAAACTATGTGAGACATTCCGCTCATCAGGTTGGCGCGATCGAGTTTGCTCCGCTCTCGCGTTTTTGCTTCCATTTCGGCCGAACGAGGCGTGGTACGCGTCAATGGCATATCAGCATCGTCGGTATTTTTTCGGTGGCCGAGGGGAACCTCTGAAACGGTCAGCTCCCCCTTCAAGTTTCTCGCCAACGTGTGTATGTACCGTCCATGGGCGCTTGGCTTCTGGGTCACGTTTATTCGGACTTTTATGGAGTCTGTGCCAGGTTTCTTGCACAGGGAGAGAGGATCAAAGGAAAGGAAGTCGTACATACCACCGACTGGAAGACTCACCATCACACCGTAACATAACCCCAGCGGTTGCTTAAAAGCATCATCATTTACAATACTATCATCAATCTTTTCATATCCAAAACTGGCCCATCACCCAAAAAAAGGGCCGCTTCAAGAGCCACCCAAACCACGCTCCGCGCTCCACAGAGCAAAGATCAAGAAAAAAGTTCCGAAAACCCAAATCCACAACTCACAACCCCGCCTCCTCCCGCCTCAACTCCCACCTCAACTTGTCCTCCAACTTGTTCTTCTCCCAGTCATGCACGTACGCCGCAACGTCGACATCGCCCTCCTGCTTCTGCTCCAACCTCAGCGCCGCCCTCAACGACTCCAAAAAGCTCGGCAACGCCAGCTTCGTATCCTCGTCCAACAGCTCCTGAAACACGTCTCCGCGCCTCGATTTGCAAACCTCCCTCTTCACCTCCTCCACAAAAGTAACGAGCTCCTCTGCCGCGCCCCCATCCCTCACGGCGGCGGCGATGCGACGCTTGCGATCGACCGCCGAAATCGCATCGTCATCGCCCTCGCCCTCGGCGTCGGCGATGCGCGACCACGCACGTGCGATGCTGACGTGGAGGTTGTAGTGCATGCTGTGAGGCGGGGCGGGGGAGGCGGTGACGGCGGGGAGGCCCGTCTGGCTCTCGGCCGCGAAGGCCCTCGCGTCGGTGGCGAAGACCTTGGTGAGGTGGTTGGCGCGGGCCTGGCGGAGTTGGTCGAGGACGCGGGCCGGCCAGGGCGCGTCCGACTCTGCGAGCTTCTTCACCTCCGCCAGCTGTTCGGCGGGGAGGAATTGCTCCTGGCAGGCGGGGTAGCAGCAACGCAGGACGCTCGGGCCGAAGGGGGTGAAGAAGGGGGCGCCGCCGGTGTGGCGGGCGCGGAGGGCGAGGGTGGTGGGGTCGGTGGTGTCGTCGCCGCGGAAGATGGAGAGGAGGGTGGGGTGGGTGACGGATGGGGCGAGGGGGTCGGCGGTGTGGGGGTCGAGAACGGCATGGGAGAGGGGCTGTTCGTTGCGGAGCTTCTGGAAGTACGTCTTTGCTCGGGTGTGGTCACGCTGGAGGTAGACGAGCCAGAAGGTGAGGACCTGCACCCGTCTCATTGCGCGCTCCATGTCGGCGGCGTCCCAGTCGGCGAGGAGCTCGACGTCGGCCGTCAGGAAGGCGGACAGGCGCTCCCAGAACACGGCCGAGTCACCGAGGACGGACTTGTAGCCGCGCTTGTCCGTGGGAACGAGGTCACCGTTGAACTCTGCGTAGATGAGCGCGAGCAGTGGCTGCTTCCATGCTTGGTTGCCGGTGTGCATGTTCTTGTACAGCTGCGCCAGGTATGCCGACGCCACCGAGTGCAGCACCTTTGCCAGCCGCAAGTCTCGCGCCGTCTGTGCATCAAAGGCTTCCAGCTGCCGGCCGAACCGGATCAGTTGCATGAAGCCGGCCGTCGGGTAGCCCACAGCCCAGCTGTCGAGCCCCTGCTCGCGGAAATCCTTGGCGGCCCACGCGAGCGCCTTGCTGTACGTGACCCACTGGCCCTGCTCGTTGAACGTCTCCCTGCAGCCGGTCCTTTCGAGTAGGTTGGCCAAGACCCACCGGAACAAGTCCCGCCGCTGGGCTACCTCTGCATCCAGGGCCATCTCGGAGCCAGCGCCCGCCCATTCCTTTTCCCGGAGAGTGCGGTCCAGGATTGTCATGAAGAGCTGCGACGTGCCAGACGCACCCACGCGGAGGCCGCCTGTCAGAGCGAGGTGCAACTGCTCGTGGATGTACTTCTTGTTGCTCTCGTGGCAGTCGACTGCGGGCAACACGGCGGCCACGTCTTCCTTGAACAACGATCTCCCTTCGAAAGCAAGAGCGCATTGGAAGCAGACAAGCTGGCTGGAGATGACGTCTTTATTGGAGTTGAAGCGGCCGGCGGCGAGAGGGAAGTCGAGGGCGAAGTTGTCTGTGTTGGCTGCGGCGTCGGCACCGGCCTTGAGCGAGATGGACATGACCTCGTTTTCACCGCAGCAAATGTGACAGTCACCGCGGAAAGCGTTCGGGGTCTCCAGGTCGAGGCTCTGCACCGAGATCTCGCCGCCACCCGTGACCATGGCGGCTCGGCGAGCGCGGTTGCTGGGGCGAGCGAGGATGTTGGCAGTGTAGGTCGAGCTTTCCATGGCGGCGAGCTGCTCCAGTGCGAAGTTCACGAGGGTGTTGCGGTTGCGCGCGGCCTGATGCTCGCCCGACTCCTTCAGCCTCTTGACGGCATCTTGGTAGTGGTGACGGTTGCGGGCGTGAGCCTCGCGCAGCTCGAGCTGCAGGGCATCTCGCGCGTTGGCGTCGAGAGTCTGATCGCTGAGACGCGCAATGAGGGCGCGAGCTCCGGATATGTCCTCTAGCCTGAGGTTGATCTCGTCGACCTTCTGGCTCATGACGAAGCTGCGCAGGTCCTGGATGCGGCCGCGAGTCTTGAAGGCCAGTGAAAGGTTGCCAAAGGCGGCGTCGTCCAGGAGCTGCTCCAGGTCCGTATTGGTGAGCTTGCCCCCGGCGGTGACAAGGAGGTCCAGATCGACGACAGTGTTCGGGTTCCACTTCTCCCACTCTTCTCCCAGGCTGATGGTGCCCGACACAAGGCTGGGACGGGTCTCGGCGGTGGGCACTTGGATGGCGGCTGTGCGCAGCAGCTGAATGAGGTCGCGCTCGGAGAAGAGCTCCTTCAGCGGAGTCCAGCTCGAAAGGTCGGGAGCTGTGTTGGCAGTGTTGGAATCCAGGGCGGCGAAGCAGCCCTTGGCGGCGATGATGTACAAGTGGCCGGTGGATGATTCCTTGAAGAGAATGAGGACGTGCTGGGCGTTGGCGAAGAAGGAAATGCCGACGGACACGTTGAGGTCTGAGGGTCGAGACGAGCCCCTGGTGCCGGTGATGACGAAGATGGTGGGGACATTGAGCACTCCGGTGTCGACGGCGAGCCCGCACAGCCTCTGGACATCGTCTCCCCAGATCTCGCCGTCAGTGAGCAGGTACCAGAGGTCCGAGGCAGCAATGGTGTCGAGGACGCGCTGGTTATGCAGGATGCGCGAGGGCTGGGTGCCGCCGCTGGCTGCTCTCCAGGGTGCTATGGGGAAGTTGTCGGCCGGGTCCTCGCAGTCGGACCCCCAGAGAGCGGCTCGGTCATGGGGGTGGCCGTCGTGGAGCTTCGTCACGAACTCATGCTCTCGGGCGATGACGGTGCCAGCGGTGGAGCCCGAGGCGTCGACGGCGAAGAACTGGCGTGCGTGGTGGAGCGGAATGTACTTGGTATGCTGCTCGCCGTTGGCCGTGTCCACCTTCCAGCAGGGGCGGGCGGCGGCGGTGGCTGAGGTGTTGGAATCCATGGTTGATGATGAAGCGGACCTTGGACGGCAGGTCGGGTGTGTTAAATAGAAGGAACGGGGGCTGAGTCACAGAAAGGGCTTTGTTAGAGGTGCTTCGTTGGCGGCAGTCTCCAAATCCTGATCAGGAAGGAGCGGGGGCGGTGTCGCAGTTGGGGGGCCGGACTGTGCGCAACCACCAACCACTGCGACCAGTCAACAGCACAACCAAATCTTTCGTCTTGCGGCCAGCCTTGCTTCACATCGACCGTCTTCTCGACCGTCTTCTCGACCCACTCGTGGAGCTGTTGCGGACAGCCAGCCCACACGCCTGGCTGTTGGAAGCAGGCCGTGAGATGGCAGCGAAGGATTCCATGTCGCGCCAACGTGCTCCACGCTGGGCTGTGGCGGTGTCGCACTCCACGTCAAATCTGACTGCGTCAACTACCGATCGACGGTGAGTCTTGCCATGGAAAAAAGCACAGTCGGTGTCGACAGGCTCCAGCTTCGTCTCTCAGGCACCAGCGCATTCCAGACCCCGCATCATCAGCCGAGGACTCGAGAACGCCATGCGGAGCGCGACAGGTGCCTGACGGACGTCAAAGGTACCTTGGACAAGGTGCGGCGCTGGCACCGGCCGGCGGTGATGCAGGACGGGCGAAGGAAGCAGTGGCGGTGCGAACCAGCCTTTCCCGACTCGATCGTCCCTGACCTGACTCATCATCGTCGAACTGCCAACACCCAACTTCATCTCGAAACGCCAAACTACGAGGTCGAAGTGGTGCAGAACAATCCTGGATGATTCAGCAAAAGAATATGTAGAAATTACAAGTGAGTAGTCACCATAGGTGCTAAAATACAATAGTTGAAGCAAGAAATTATTGCTTTGCACCAGCTCCCATTGCGCCGAGAGGGCAAAACTGATGCAGGCCCACCAAGAGAATTTGCCCACAAACACGTTTTGCCATGATCAAACAACCCCGTTCCATCAGCACTCGTCATCTCATCCCTGGGAGAGAGCTCTGGGTGGTTTCCGTACGGGGCTGGCGGCCCAATTGCCTGCATACCACCCGTCCAGGCAAGAACAACAGCTGCCTTTTTCCATCGTCGTCATCGTCCGTCGTCCGTCGTCCGTCGTCGTTCGTTTCGTCTTTTCCTTTTTTTTTTTTTTCAGAGAAAAGGACGATCACGTCTTCCCCATCTCGTCGCGCTCGTCGCCGTACGTCGATTGCACGAAGCCGTTCCAGCTCTCCGAGTCGTTTTCGGGCGGCGTGACCTTCTTGACGATCCAGTGGACGGCGACGGTGCAGAGGCCGAGCCAGATCAGCACGCTGCCCTGCTCGAGCACTGGCTTCAGGTAGTCCGCCCGGTTCGAGTACAGCGCCGATGCCGCGCACATGAGCCGCCCGCTCATCGCGTCGTCGGGAGGGCATGGGGCGGCCATGTCGCGTAGGTAGGTAGTAAGGGTGGATAGGTCCGAACGAAGAGAGAGAGAGAGAGAGAGAGAGAGATAGACGAGGCTCCAGCGAGAGAGCAAATTGACCGGCGCGAGGTTGCCAGCAGAAAGCGGCAGACTCGGTCGTCGGCGGCCGCAAAGCCTCTTAAGTAGCAGTCGGCATCCCGGATCGGCATGATCGGCCAGATCGAATGTTTTCGGCGCGAGCCTGCCGTCGGCACTTTTTCCTTTTCTTCTTTTGCCTTCTCCTGAACCCGTGCGACACATCACCCCACACCGGTGGATCGAATCGCTGCTTCTGTGCTACGGGGAACGCTTCGGGTCCAGCCTCTGCCGTACCGAACGCACCATTATCACCCCATCCTCAGCCACCGTTTTCCCAAATCTTTATCCCTCGGCCGTTCCTTGCGTGTTCCTGCTATCATCACGGAGCCATTGGTCTGATAGGCTTCCGGCTTCCACCGCTGCCTTGGCTGAGGGATGCGTACCTAGTTGTGGGCGTGAAACATACAACGGCTGTGCCCGCCGACCCCGCCGTATCAGCCCACTGTAACTGTTTCACCACTGGCTTCCAGCTGCCTTCGAGAAGTCTACTTACCGTTCGTTAAAGCACACTCAACGCCTGTCTCAAGTCCAAGATGCCCGCACAGCTCTACTACGTACAGATTATATACTCAGGTAGAGCGTTAGAAATGTGATACTTGGGCAAAAATCAACCTCATATTACCTGCACATACGGTCCTCGCACACAATGGCAATGGCCTTCCTAGCTCCATCCTTAACATCAGCAGAAAAAGTACCTGCAGCCATCATCACCTCGCAACAAACATTTCCTCATCCACCAATGTCCTCTCCTTCCAGCTCTCCTCCACCCACTCCACCCCCACCACGCGCGGAACCCTACTACTATTGCCGCTCTCCATCCTATCCGCAAGCGTCCGTCGTATCTCTCCCAGCCTATCCTTATTATTGGCACTCGCGGCTCCTACAACAACGTGCGTCACGTCAAAATCCGAAGCCAATTGCAAGGCACCACTCTCCGCCACGCTGCCGCCCGCGAACCGGACCAACTGCTTCGCGAGATACAGTCGCATGCGGCGCGCCGCCTGCTCGTCATTCGCATCTTTCCCATCCACTTCGTCGCCGCCGGTGTCGTGGTCCTGATCGTGATCGTGATCGTGCTCGTCCTCGTCCTCGTGGCCGTCATCAAACCAAACCCTACACCCGCGAAACAGCCAGCCCCGCGCCGCCGCCACATCGCCACCCAACAAGCGCACCCGGTGCTCATCTTCCGCTTGCTCGAGGAAGGCGTCCACGTCAAAGGCCGCCGCTGGCGCTCCCCTGATCCGCCGCTTCCGCTCCCTCCCTCCCTCCTCCTCCTTCACCACCGCCTCCGCACGGTCCGGCATCCCGTCCATGATGGCCTTCAACTCCTCCACCGACCCCACATCCCTCGCAAACGCGTCGCCCCATTCGTCCACGCTCTCCTCCGCCCTGACCGCGTCCTCGTCCGTGGCGTGGAAGAGGTGTCTGTTTCCCTCGTACGGCAGGAGGAACGGGGCGTCGGCTGCGGGTGCGCCGCCGGGACGGGTGGCGGCGTCCGACGTGGCCTGGGCGACGCAGTCGAGCAGCCAGGCGGGGCGGATGACGCTGCGGTCGTTCTTCTTCACCAGCGACGCGACGGGGACGAGGCGGCGGTCGGCGATGCAGAGGACGTGGGCGGCCGCCGCGGGGGAGTGGACGAGGGCGCCGCCGTGGGCCTTGACCAGCGCTTCGAGCTCGGCTTTGGATTTCTTGGGGGAGACGGATTCGGTCATGATGTAGAAGGTCAGGCCGGCGAAGACGTTCGGGACGGCGGCGGCTGCGGTGCTAGGGTGCCCGGCTGCTTTGGGGTCGGATAGGGTGGTGGTGTTGCTGGTGGAAGCCGCATCATCATCGACGCCCGCGATGGTCATGGGCCGCTTCTTCGAGGTGCGCTGGCGCTTGACCCGGCGGGCTTCGTCGATTTTGAACTCTTTCGCGGCGTGTTCACGTTCTGCGTTCGCTTTCAGCGTCATGAAGTCCTGGATGGACAGCGCCTCCTTCCAAGTCTTGTCATCCCGCAGCTTTTTGAAGCGCGGGAAACGGAGCGTCAGCCCCATGCGGAACTGCTCCGTCGTTCCAACAGATGCAGCTTTGACTGACACGACCACGCTATCACAGGGCTTGATCCACACGTCGGGTTTTTCGAATTGCCGCTCCTCGCCGCCTGCCAGCTCAATGAACTCAGTCGGTGGCCGGGCCGCGTCCCACGTTTGCCACTTGTCGCCCGTGGCGTGTCGTATAGCGGCGTAGTCATTGGCCGTCATGCCACCGCCGACCTTGAAGAAGGAAAAGCACTTCATCGGGTTGGCTCCCTGCTCGATCTGGGCCTGGTCGACACGCAGCCCGCACATGAAGCTGGAAAGCTTGCCTCCGCGGTTCCCGGACCCCCAGTAGCCGCCGATGATGACGCAGTCTAGCTCTTCGCCGAACTCGGTCATGTACTCGGGTTTTACCTTGATCCAATCGTCATTGCGTTGGTTGAGCCGATAGGATGAGCGCGGGTTCTTGATGACTAGACCTTCCGAAGCCTCAGCCACGACCTTGCGCAGAAGGGGCTCAATCTCGGATGGAGTGTGGGCGGACGAGTAACTGTGGATCTCGAAACGGCGGTGGATGGAGTGGATGCTGGCAGCGAGCGCCTTTCGACGGTCGCGTAGCGTATATTGCGTGAGAGGCTCGTCATTCAGATAGAGACAGTCGAATATTTTATAAAGCGGACGTCGGCCAGTGGAGAAGGGATTCTTCTGCTCCGAAAGAGCTGCTGTCTTGAGGGTTCCAAACGGCACTGTGGCATCCTGCTCCATGTCCCAGGTGATCATCTCTCCATCGAGAATGATGTTGCGCACCCCGTCATGGAAGGCATCCTTGAGGTGGCGCGTGAGGGCGCTGTTGTCATCTTCAAATCCATTCCCGTAAAGATAGGTGTATTCCTTTGCTTTGCGAGACCAGAAGCGGAAGCGCTTGCCACCGGGCACGCTCTCGTCCTCGACCATGTGTAGTTGCATGCGCTCACCGTCGAGCTTCTCCTCAACCCAGAACTCGTCGTCTTCTTCGGTTGGCTTCATGCGCTGCACCATCTTCTCCAACGAGTACATCTGAAAAGCAGCCAGTTGCGGCTGGAAACACTGCATGAGAGTGATGGCAGCGCCTCCTCCATCAAGGCGGATCGAAGGGTCGTGCAGCTCCCAGCACACCCTGCGCAGGCTGGAAGACACGTTGAAGAGGCTCTCGGCATCGGGGTGCCATATATCGAAGATGGTCCTCTCAGTTGCGCCAACCTTCATCTGGCGGAGAATGACACGGATGAGCCACATCATCTCCTCGGCATTCATGCGCTGGTAGAATTCTTGGAAGATGGGAAGCTGGTCTTCGTCTTTGGAAGAAGCAGAGAGCGTGTCGAGCCGCTCGTTGACCTCGCCGATGGTCATATTGCCGGGCTTGGTTAGTATGGGCCGCTTAGAAATAACATCGAAGCATCTGCCAGCAAAGTCGCCAGCCATGGCGGCTCCAGGATTCTGGCCAGGAAGCCTCCAGTTCAGGAGGTTGAAGCCATCCTCCGAGTCCTTGTCGATGCGGAGGATGCGCACCAGCAGTTTGCCAATGGCCTTTTCCTTCAGGCCGTACATGGCGCGGTCACGGTCCTTCTCCGGGATGATGAGGCGGAAGGCGGGGTAGATGTCGTTGCCTACTTGCTGGCGCCATTTTGAAATAAAGCGGTCGACGATGTTACGACGGATCTCATTCGGGGTCATGTGGGACTGGCCATGTGGGCCTTGTTTCCTGCGAGAGGCAACGGGGCCGGTGGGCTTCTTCTTGTTTTCATTCAGAGGGTTGAAGAGGTCCAGGAAAAGGGAATGGAAGGGCAGGGTTGTGGAATGATTGTGCGGACGGTTGGGGTATCTGCAAGTGAGGTCAGCGCGGGAACTGGCTTCGCAGGGTAGGCGGACAGCGGAGATGGCTCACTTCTCATCCAACTCTTCCTCGGTCATGGCACCATGGCCATACATGCGCTGCTCTTCATCGAACGCTTCCTGGCTCTGGGCGACGAAGCGTCCGGCCATGGCGTTTCGGGCTAGAGGGAGAGGTGACGTGGTTGGTCAGTCCGGCGGATGGTTGGCGGCTGCTGCTGGCACGAGGCCTCCAGCCTGGTGGGCGCGAGTAAGGTCACCGCAGCGTCGACAGTCGTCCGTCGCACAGGTTGCAGCGAGACGTGAACGGGAGCTCTTCACATTGTGCGCACAGAGAATTAACAAAAGTGTAGGTAGAGCAGGCGACGCGGCGGAGCAGGCAGCAGTGGCCGGGAAGGAAGCGACGCGCGAGCACGTGTTGGGGCCTTGGGCAGCGCGGACTCGCGGAGGTGAAACGCGCATGGTGGATCGCCGCTGGGATGCCCTCTCCACTGCCACCGCCAGCCTGCCTTGCCAACCAGCTCGCTCAATAAGCAGCAGCCCAGACTCCACTCGGCCTTCTCGACCTTCTCGACCTTCTCCTCTCTCTCCTCGTCGCTCCCGCCGACCCGATGCCCCGCCGCCCCTCGCGCCGCCCGCCCAAGCACACAGCGCCGACGACACCCATGGACGGATGAGCAGCAGCCTGTCGAACCGCACGCCCATGGCTCCGGCCACGCCGCAGCGCCACCAGCAGCCGGACCCCCGGCCGAGCACCCCATACAACACGCGCGATGCCGCGCTGAAGGGCGCCGCGCTGGCCTTTGGGAAGCCGCCAGTCCGACCCAAGCCGTCGCCCAAGACGTACAGCGGGAACAATGGTGCATTGGCCGCCGCGCGCCAGTCCAGCAACGCTGGCACCCCTCAGCCCCAGCTGCTCCGCCCCCAGCTCTCCGGAAACAGCACCACCTCCCAGAGCTCCCACACCTCCGCCCTCGCTCTGCCTCAGCTCCAGTCCGACCGCGCCCGCTCGCCGTCCATGATCGCTGCCACCCGTGCAGCCGCCCGCCGCACCCCGGCCCCCGTCGATGGCCCCGACACCCAACGCAGGAGCATGCTGGATGCCAGTTCCAACCACTCCTCCAGCGGCTCGCCGCCCGCGCCCATCTCCGTAAGCGATGCCCGAGCAAGGTTCAATGCCGCTCCCGCAGCTCCGCCCTCCGCCGGCGCGAACGCGACGCTACCCTCCCGGCCGAGCCGCTCTCCTTCGCAGACATCCGATCCCACCGACGCTTCCTCGATACAACCCACAACCTCTCTAGTCAAGATGTTTGAGCAGAACAAGGCCCAACAAGCTGCCTCGCCAAACTCCGCTCGTAGTCCCAAGCCTCCTCCTATTCTTACTTCGAAAGGGGGCCCTCCGCCCATAAAGTCGCCTAAACCGATCCGGAACATCTCCGTGCCCTTTGCTTCTCCAGAGCATCAGAACCAGGACATGGCGAGGCCCCGCCCTGTGAGCGCCGGGAACATCTCTGCGATGAAGCCAAAACCTGCGCCGAAGCCGGCTCCCAAACCAGCCAAATTCTTGGGCGACGTAACCCCGCAGACGAGCCCCCACGTCTCTCCGAAGGTGCCCGCAAAACCAAAGTTTGCAGCCTCGCCGCGCGAGCTTCCGCCAGTGGCAAAAGACGATTCTGAAGACGACGCCGCATACACGTCAGCCCCTGAGACGCAAGGCGACAACCGAGCGAAGCCAATCCTGCCTCCGCCTCGTCGGGGCACAAAGATTTCCCAGACCAATCCTCCCACCAAGAACGGGACAGATTCTGAAAACGCTGCGCCATCTCGGGTGGCCCATCTGCGGAGGCACTCTGCTGTCGCTGAAGGGACATCATCCGCGCCGCCGGCAGGTGGAGGCCGACACCTGCTCCCACCTCCTCCCATCAGCTCCGCCTACAAACGCGAGTCCTTCAAGAAAATAGAGCCACACCTGACCGGCGATTCCCTCGCCAACGCCATGGTTGGCGCCGCATTGGCGGGTTCGCGGGCATCCACGCCAGCCAAATCAACGACCCCTCTTCCGCCGCCTCCCCGCCGCAGCGGCAACCACCACCATCACCACCACCACCCTCACATCTTCCACCACTCGCGCACGCCAAGCCCGCAGAAGAAGCCAGGCAAGCTGATGCCGACCCTCCGCAAGGAGCCCAGCGCCAGCGACTCGGACAACACCAGCGACGACCCAAACGGCAAGCACAAGAAAAAGCGGCACCTCCGGCCCAAGCACCCGAACAAGCACGCCGAGGGCGCGCGCAAGCGCTGGCGCGACACCATCACGGAGCGCGAGCGCAAGCGCTACGAGGGCGTGTGGGCCGCCAACCGCGGCGTGCTGCTCTCGCCGCGGGACCTGCACCCGCGCGTCGCCGCGCACCCCAACGCGTCGCGCGTGGGCCTGCACGACGACGTCAGCGCGCTGGTGGTGCGGGACGTTTGGGGCCGCGCGCGGCTGCCCGCGCACGTGCTCGAGGAGGTGTGGAATCTCGTCGACGGCCGCGGCGTGGGGAGGCTGGCGCGCGACGAGTTCGTCGTCGGCATGTGGCTGATCGATCAGGCGCTCAAGGGGAGGAAGTTGCCGGTGAAGGTGCAGGAGAGCGTGTGGGCGAGCGTGAAGGGCGCGGGGGTGAAGGTGAGGATTAGGTAGTGGTTTTTGTTAGTCGTTCGTTGTTCGGGGGATGTATAGAGGTTGGGGCTCTTTTGTTTCTGGTGTATAATTTGTGTGCTTATAGACCGCAGACGCGGACGCTGGGGGGGCTTTTGTACAGACAGGAAAGAGGTAGTAGTAACGTTTGACAGACTTGGATTCCCTCTTCTGTTTTACTGGTATGCGTTTAGCGTAGAGATACCCCCGTACCCCATGATCAATCAAGAGAGAATTCTGGTTGAATATGATTACATGATTTCTTTCTTTTCCTTGACTATTCTGTTGGATTTTCGAAGTAGACCATGGCTCCTCCGGTACTGCCCTCCGAGGCTAGTGTCAACCAGCATCTCTACTATACTCCCTTATGGTAAATTCTTTTTCCCGACGTTTTTAAAGCCTTAGACTAGACCCGTGCACGTTCGCTGATCGGTGAGAATCCTGCACCGTAGGCCCAAAAAAGCCCTCTTAGCCATCCTCACGGTAGAGACACAAGACACCGAGCCAGTGACTACACCAACGCTTTACCCCAACTACACCGACCCTTCAAATCACCCCCGTCCAAAGATACAAACTGTCTAGCGCGTGAAAAAGGAACAAAACAGTGTAATTGACAAGCAGTAAAAAAATCTCGCGGCCGTTACATGACGCAGCCCTGCAACTCAGACAACAACAAAATAAACGATGTGGACACAACTGTCACAGCGAGACGGAGGTGGCAACAGACAAATAACAATGGAGGCACGAATCGAGACACAAGCGGTAGCTTGGGACTGGTAGGCGGAGTAGCCTGGTATTGGAACTTTAAACCTCTTGTATACTCACGAGGAACATTCCTCAGGCGTGGGGGGGAAAAAACATTGCGGATGCGATGAACAACTTGGCGAGGCGACCTAGTGCTTTTTAGTAATTACCTGGCTGCCTATACTCTTTTAAAACCACTCCTTGGATATAGACTTCGTCGTCGTCGTCGTCGTCGTCCAGTATATATAGCGGCTATAGGCCACGTTAGATTGTATCGTGCCAGTCTTATGGTCGAAGGCCTGTGTGCTATTTTCTCACGGCATATAGTATTAAGCACAACACGGCATGAAATGCAGCGTTGCTAGTTTTCTTAAAAGTAGAGCTCTAAGAAACGTATATACAGCCAGCACTTGTACGCGTTCTCTTTTCTACCCCGCGCTATATTCTTTTATGTTCCGTATCTAATCATCAGGAAAGCACATCCATTTTTCATACCCGAGATGGTAGTAATCTTTTAAATTCTTTTGTTTCCTTTTCGAAGGTTTCGAAAGCTTAATCTAATTAGCGTTCTTTTCCTATCCTGTCCTGCTCCATCTCTTCTTGTACGTGCTGTACCTCTAATTTCCCAATCTAAAAGACAAAACTGCAAAAACCCAAATCCCCATATTATGTCTGCGCCGCCCAAAAATCCGTCCAGTCCGTGTCTACCTTTACCAATAGCCTTGTTCCCAATAGTCTAGTAAGCAATCGGCCGTGACAAAACCATAAAAGAAGAAGATGGGGTATCGTCGTCCGTCATCGTAACGCTTTCAACCAACCCATTCCTTTCCTTTCTTTCTTTCTTTCTTTCTCCCTTTCTCTCTTTCTCTCTCTCCATCAAGCAGTTTCCCAACACTCTGACCTGTTTCCGTAAAGGAAAAAATTGCTGTCCCCCAACCTGGTGTCGTCGTCGTCGAAGCCAAGACAAGCACCACCACCCAAAGAAGCGCCTCGCTGATAACAACAACAACAAAAAAACAAAGCCACCAAGAACCCAACAACGAAACGAAACGAAACGAAACGAAACGAAAGAAGAGCACAAAAACAGCCAACCGACCGATTCGATCACCGCACCGTCCTCGCCAAAAACGCAAAATGCCCCCCGACGACGGGCCTGGCGCGAAAAGTCGAATGGCCCGGACTGGCCATGCCCGAGTTCTTGCCCATGACGAAGAAGCGATCGCAAAACGCGACGGCGTTGAGCCGGTTCGCCAAGAAGGCGTGGATGTCGTCGATGAACGACTCGCCCACCGCGCTCTTCGCGTTGGCGCCCGCGGTGGCGCCGGCGAAGGCCATCCAGTTGCTGGAGCCGTAGTCGCCGCGGGAGTCGATGGGCAAGCCGATGGCGTGGTATTCGTCGGAGCCGGCGTCGGCGTCGTTGTCGCGGTGCGGGGAGGCGGACGAGGCGGCGAAGGCGGCGTGGAGGAGGGTGGCGTTGGCGCGGAGGGTGCGGTAGTACGAGCTCTGGAGGTCGATGATGTCGGAGGAGAAGGTTTCGAGGCCCAAGAGGACGTCCGGGTACAGGTTGAAGGCCGTGGTCCACGACTCGTCGTGGCCGTAGCGCAGGGTGAGGTGCGAGCCGTCGGAGGAGAGGCCGTGGTCTTTGTTTGCGATCTTCTTGGCCATGTCGCGCGCGGATGTGGTTGCCGTCTTGTTGTCGTACATGGCGCCATAAGCGGCGAGGCCAACGGCGGCCTTGATGGCGAGGTTGGTCTGGTTGGGGAGCGGGCCGGCGCCGTCGTTGGTCGAGAGCTGGTTTTCCGGCTTGAGCCCGTTGCGCTCGAGGTAGGTGGCGTAACCGGTGAAGAGCTTCTTGTGGTCCTTCACGAACCGGTCGGCTTCGTCGCGGTTTGTGGCAGCCTTGTGGTACATGCGGGCCAGGATGAGCAGGTTGCCCGACGACTCGAGCGGCATGGATTCGCTGTGGCCGTTGTCGTGGCCCACGGCGCGGGGGTATCCTCCGTCCTGGAACCCGCGGTCGCCCAGGTCGTGCACGGCCCACGGATGCGGCCAGCCGCCGGTTTCCAGGTAAATAGCGATGGGCCGAAGCATCAGACGGATGTAACCGGGGCTCAGCCAGTAGAACAGCGGCGATGCGGGCATGATGATGTCGAGGGTCTGGATGTCGCCGTTGGATGAGATCTCTTTCATCCAAACGTTGGCCTGGCTGGTGTCCTTGGACTTGTACGGGATGGTGACGTCCATGGCGCCGAAGACCTGGCGCAGAGAGAGGGTGGTGATGTCCGAGTAGTTCTGGCCTCCCACCTGCATGGATTCGCTCACGACCTTGTTGTCCAAGCTCGTGCACGAGTCCTGGGTGGCGTCCAAGGCATCGAAAGCGTCCGACACGGCGTTGACAAGCTGTTCCGTCTTGGGGTATTTTGCGCGGTAGAAGTAGGTTTCGTCGCTTCCGTAGAAATTGATTGCCTTGTCGCGCGTCATACCGACGCCGAACACGGCCTTATTTTCTTTGCTGATCTTGCCAAGGTCGTGGGCATAGGCAGACACGGGATTGTTGCTGCCTTGGTACTTGGGGGCGTCGGCTTTGAGTGCTCCCAGCTCAAGCTTGTCGACAAAAGTTTTACGAACATCGTCACGGGCCCCAAAGCTCATGGTCATGACGGACCCGTCCTGAGCGGCGGAAGCGTAGAAGACCTGGCCCCATTTTGCCATGTTGTCATTCTCCCTGTAGACATCGCCCGACTCGCGATCCCAGGTCCACATGTGCGTGGAGCCCTCGGTGGATTTCGAAAGGGCGATGTCCGAGGGAGCTTCGGCAGCACCGAGCCATTCGTGGCCGATGTCCGAGTAAATCTTGACATCCGGCTGGCCCGACTTGGGACGGGCAGTGACGGTGAGGAAGCTGAGCGGGAGACTCTGCTGCCTCAGGCTTGCATCGTCGGTGCCGGGGAAGACGGGGGAGAGGAATGAAAGGGTGAAGGTGGCGTGTCCGGCGGTCAGGTTGAAGTCGGTCCGGGTGGAAGTGTACTCGGCGCCATCGACGACGGCGGCGGTGACGTTGCCCTGCGGGTTGGGCATTCCGAACAAGCTGTACAGTTCATCGTCGACCTGGGCCATGACGCTCCATCCCAGCTTTTGGCCGCGCCAGAATTCGGCTTGGCGGCGCGGCAGTTGCAGGGCCTCACCTCCGGGGATCCATGCTGAGAGGTAGGGGTTTCTGACAGCCAGTGGGTAGGCGGGAGGCAGGATGGGGTTGAAGCCGTGGGGCTGCTGGGGGGCGGCGGGGGCGGTTGAAGTTTCGTGCGACAGGACGACGCTGAGCACGGCGGAAAGAACTATGCAGACGGTGACGAGCATGATGAGGGCGATGAGGATTGGGAGACGCCATCTTGGAGAGACACGATCCAGGTATAAGAGCTTCCACGACTTTGTTTGCTGGGGCGGGGTTTGGACGCCGGTTGGCGGTGTTGGACCCTGAGCGTGTTGCTCGGCCTTGGCAGGCGGGTGGGTGGTGAACAGAGACAACATGGCGCGCCGCCAGGTGGGCTTCGCCAAGGGCGTGTTGGAGTCGGCTGCGCCGCTGCTGTCTGGGGAGGGGGCCATGTTGAGTGCCGATTGCTGATGGAAGATGGGATAATGCGGCGGTGCGACGGACGGACTTGGGGGCCAGGGCTATTTATGGACTTCGTCGTGGGTCGACGCGAGCGCGGTGGCAGTTTGGCCCGCGGTCGACAGTGAAAAAGGGGAGCCGGCCGGGTTAGGACGGTGAGGACAGCATTGGTGGTAGTCGAGGGCAGAGGTGGATGTTTGCGGCGGCGGACGGGCGGGCGAGGGCGGGCGGGAGCGCTGCGAGTGCTGGGGTCTCCGGGGCGCGGAAGCGAGAGCGTGGCCGGGTGTGCAGATAAAGGTAGCGGGCAGCATGATTGTGTGATCCAGGGTTGAAACCGGCGGGAGGGCGGCTAATTTTAGCGCGCTGGACGCCGTTTCGCGTTTTGCGAGGGCAGAGAGGTGTTGTCGAGCAGATCAGCGACAGCAATCTGATCTAGACTGAAGTGGGAACTGGCCAGCGGGAGCTAATCTGGCGCCCCAACCCGCGGCCAAACCACCGCGAGCCGAACGCCCGCGCCCAGACCCTGTGCCCTGGCCCCGACAAGAGCGCGGGGTTGCATGGCCGAGCAGGCGAGAGTGAGGCGCGCCCCGCGCCAAGCGTGGGCAGGTCGCAGCCCCCTCTCGGCGCAGCTAATGTGAGAGCAGCACGAGCAGCTGGGAGCAGCATGGCATTTGTGGGGAACCAGGGAAACAGGCCCTCTCCGCTCTGAGCAGCACCAAGCGCCAGCGCCAGCGCCCCAGCGTCCCAGCGCCGCCGCCCAAGCATGGAAGCAAGCAAGCCAGCGCCCCGGCGGGGACCTGCAGGGCAACTCCGCCGATTGAGGCTGGTCACGTGTGCTGCACTCGCCGCTCAACACCTCCGCACTTCGCTCACGCGAGTCGCGCCGCCCCTCGCCCCGGACGCGCTGCCCATTCTCCGCCCGCTCTCGTCTCCTTCTCCTTTTCTCTCTCTCTCTCTCTGCGCCTCTGCTCTCATTTAAAGCCGGCGCTCGTCTGCCTGTCCGCCGCACGCCAATTCCTCCCTCCTGCCTTGCATCAACCTAAAATCAGACACCCCGGCCCCGAACCCCCCCCGCATCGACCAGCATCCAGCCTGTTCGCCCCCAGCCCGGCAACACCGCCCCATCCTCCCCGAGCAGCCCACCAACGTCGCACGCCCATTCCGCTCGTCAATTGAGCCGCAATCCGCCTTTTTGCTTTTGACCGCATTCCTTCGTCCGTTTTTATATATACGTATATATATATAAATTCGCCCAGCGGACGGGCACTGCTGCATTGCTACCACCTCGTGCACGCTGCGACTCGAGCGCGAGAGCTCCAATCGTTCAGGCCAGCCCGGCCAACCAACCGATCAACCAAACCAAACCAACCGACCAACCAACCACATCGCCCGCCTTGAGCACACCCCGCCCCGTCCTGCTCGCACGCCATCCCCATCCGATGGCACACCAGCTTATTACCACCAGAGGAGGAGGAGGCGGCATCGTCACGCAGAGCCTCCCCCAGGCCCCCCACCAGGATGCCGCCCAGATCGCGCGCATCTGGATGAGTGGCGTGCCGCCGCCTGCGCGATCTGATCAGCAGCAGCCGCAGCCGCCGCAGCGTGAGCTTGAGCTAGTCGCCCCGCCGTGGAAGCAGGAAGAAGACGGCGCCGAAGAACCGGTGAAGAAGGCGCACCCGGGAGGCCCCACATCTGCAGGGTTGGATCGCCGCCCTGCCGCCGCTGATCAAACACAGCCGCCCTGTGCGGCGGCGCAGGCGCAGGCACAGGCGCAGGCACAGGCGGCCGACGGCAGGAACAACAATCACGACGGCGGCGATGACGACGGATCCGCCGTCTGCGCCGCCGATCCCAATGAGCAGCAGCTGCAGCAGCGCTACTCGCAGCTGCAGAGCCCGCTCTTCGGCCAGCTGCCCGCCGAGCTGCGGCTGCAGGTGTGGCGGCACGCGCTCACGCCCGCCGCCGACATCGACCGCCCCGCCGTGGCCGTCGGC
Organism: Diplodia corticola; assembly: GCF_001883845.1. Lineage (NCBI taxonomy): Eukaryota > Fungi > Ascomycota > Dothideomycetes > Botryosphaeriales > Botryosphaeriaceae > Diplodia > Diplodia corticola. The sequence continues at coordinate 77,875 of NW_017971539.1, forward strand.
CTGCTGGAGACGTGCCGGCGCGCCTACGACGAGACCAAGCTGCTGGTGTACGAGCTGAACCAGATACGCGCGCACCTGCTGCAGTCGCCGCTGCCTCCCAGCAGCAGCAGCACCGCCAACACCAAAACCCGCTGTACCACATCCTCGTCCCCCTCCCACTGGACCCGCCTCCTCTCCCCGCAGCAGCAGCGCCGCACCCACCTGAACCTGTACGTGCAGCCGGGCGCGTCCAGCGCCTGGGGCTGGAACCTGCTGCGGTGGACCAAGCTGGCGGGCTTCGCGCCGGCGACGCTGCAGCTGACGGTGTGGTTCGCGTCGGGCGCCAACTGGTGGCGGCACCACGTCGACGACATGGTCAAGAGCGTGCGCGCGATGCGGGGCCTGCGCCGGTGCGTCTTCGAGGTGCGCGTCGAGCTGGCGCGCTTCTTCGCCGAGGGCTTCGAGGAGCGATTGAGGGAGCTGAGGGCGAGAAGGATCGTGTTGGCGGACGGGAGCGTGTTGGTGAGCGGCGGTCGTGGTGGTGGTGGTGAGGGGGGAGGGGATGACGCGGCGCCGTTGGAGTATCGGGAGGGGAGTCGGGTCATGATGGATAATGTGTTTGGGAGGCCGGCGAGCTTGAGGGAGGAGGAGCAGCCGAGGTGGGTGCCGTGTCGGGATCCGAAGAAGGGTGCGGAGCGCGAGATGCTGGCTACCGTGATTAGGTGGGAGGCGGCTTGATCGCCGGTGGTCTCGTGGCTGATTTACGGTACGTGTGTGGGTTGGATTTGTTTGACTTCAGGCAGGAGGCGTTCTTGGCTTTGGACCCGGGCTCGCTGCGGCGTCGTTACGGAGTAGGATACGAGGAGCGATAATGTGGGGAAGCTTGGCATCTACTTCATCTTTTGGCGGAAGCGAATGGCGTTCATTGGATGGGCTGGCAGGGAATAACAGTAGGCCATGTGAATAATGTGCAGTCCGGTGATTGGAGAGACATAGCAAGACAGAGTATGGAGATGCGTTGAATTGGGAAAGGAGATGCTTGATAGTCGGATTGATTCGAAGACCTCGTCTGACCGTTGCTACACGCAAGCAAAGGTGGGTACGCGGTTCTCAACGCTCTATAGCATCGAGGCGGCCTTCGGCTCCTTGATCATTGGGTTCTATAATGCTCTTGAGCTAGTCAGCATCTTAGTATACCCGATCAAATGCCAGGTACCGGCCTATAGAGCTGCTCTTGTGCGAGTGTAATGTACTGCCATTGATGCCACCGCAGAAGGATGCTCGTAGCAGTAGTCGTCCTGAAATTAGCGCAGATGGGCATACTCACGCACGAACTCTCTCGCTCTTGTCCCGAGACGGATTGACGTGAGACGGACTGGGAGACGTCCAGCGTACAGCATCACGACGTCCTTGGCCGGGATTTCAATCCAACTCGTCCAACTCCTCGTCGGTCGGCTCCGTCAGCGTGTTTTTGAACCAGCACGCTTCGCTGAAAGGCATCACCCGGGCGATTACTTTGCCTCTTATCAGGGCCAGCGGTACCGGTCCGTAGAGCCTCGAGTCGCGCGAGTGCAACTGGTTGTCGCCCGCGACCCAGCAATGGCCTTCTGGGACCTGTTACAGCAAATGGTCCGTCAGCTGCTGATGTGTTTCCCATGTTTTTTCCTTTTTGTAAAAGTCCATCTCTCACGGCACCGAGAAAAAAGACAGAAAAGCCCATACCTGCACCATCAACCCCTGTCCCCTCTCGGCGCCAGGCGTGTCCCTGAGTACAAAATCGCCGGGCATGGCGATGACCCTCTTAATAATACCATAGTCCAAGCAGAAGGGGTTCTCGTAGCTGACCAGGTCGCCAACGACGATGTTGCGGCCGCGGCGGTGGAGCTTGCTGATGACAACGGCGTCGCCGAAGGCGCCCATGGTGGGGGCCATGGAGGGGCCGTAGGTGAACTTGACGTTGTAGCCGTGGGTCAAGACGATGACGTGCAGGCATAAGGCGGAGGCGAAGGTGTGGAAGAGCAGGCGCGGTGCTGTGAGCGGGAGGCTGCCGAAGCGGGGGAGTGGCATCTCTTTTTCTTTTCCCTCCTCTTTTTCGGTGTCCCCGTTTTTATCTCTATCTTCCTCTCTGGTCAATGGCGTGGGGAGGGGCGAAGCGGGATCGCTGGATGGTGGTCCTGGTGTTGGTGGTGATGACGCGCCAGTCGCAGGTGCAGACGGAAGTCCCGGCCGGCCCGGGTCAATCCCGGAAGATTGTTGGTTCTGGGGCTCTGGCCATCGTCCGACTCGTTTTGCAACGCCTTGAGCAACGGGAACATGCAACCCGGGCAGCTTTGCTTGAACGCGTTTTTGATTGTCTCCGTCGTGTTTGAAGCGAGCCTTATTCCCGTCCACGCTCTCCGGACGGTCACACCATTGCATCGCTGGTGGTTTTGCCACTCGGCAAACCTGCCTGACCGTGGTGACATTTCACTCCCACGGCAGGCGAGTCCTGTGGTTGTTCTCCACTGTAGTATTTTGTTGACATCTGCTAGTCTCTGGAGCCTGGGCTCTGTCCGTTCACCCCGCACCATGGCGTCCGAGGATGGTCGACTGCTAGCCGAATCCGTAAGAGGTAGACACCTTTCTTCATTCCTGCCGTGCCTCGCGTCCTACTAAGCCTGGGACAGGTCTGATCACATCCTATCATGAACTCAACCCAAACTGCGTGGACGAGCTCAGAGAGGAGCCAAGCCCTCTAGAGTTCATGAGATACGTCGCGCAAAACCGTCCCTTCGTCGTCAGAGGCGGGGCATCCTCGTGGAAGTCGACGCGGAAATGGAACGCGGCGTACCTAAAGGAAGTCATGGCAGGCCAGCACGTCAACGTCACCATCACCAACCAAGGCAATGCCGACGCCATCGTCGAGAGCGACGAAGACGGGAGCCTGATCTTCGTCGAGCCCTTCGAGAGGGAAGAGCTCTTCTCCGACGTCATCTCCAAGGTCCAGGCACAGGAGGCGCGCAAAGACGGCGAGGGCGGCGGAGCAGAGGTCATCAGATACGCGCAGACACGTTTGTCTCAGAAGCCTGATGGAGCCGCAGAGAAGAGAGCCTGACGAAGAGAGAAATCAGAAAACGACAACCTTCGCAACGAGTACGAAAGCCTCTTTGCCGACGTGCCGCGCGACATCCCCTTCGCGCGCATCGCCCTGCAGCAGCGCGATGGGCCCGACGCCGTCAACTTCTGGCTCGGCTCGTCGCGCAGCACCACGTCGTTGCACAAGGACAACTACGAGAACCTCTACGTCCAGGTCCTCGGCCGCAAGCACTTCACCCTCCTGCCGCCCGTCGAGGCCGCCTGCGTCAACGAGCAGCCCGTGCCAGCCGCCAAGTACGTTCCGAGGACGTCTGCGGAGGAGGTGCTTGAAGAGGGGGACCTGCACCATCTCCGCGTGCAGATGGCGAGTCCTGCGAAGACGGTCAATTGGGCGCTCTGGGATCCGGATCAGCCCGAAGTCAGGCCCACGGCCTTTTCGAAGCTTTCGCAGCCGGTCAGGGTCACGCTTGAGCCTGGCGATATGTTGTATCTGCCGGCCATGTGGTGAGCAGTCTTCCACTTCCCCGCAGTGCTTGACGCTGAGCTTCTGCAGGTATCACAAAGTAGCGCAGAGTTGCTCCGACGAGGGCATCTGCGTCGCGGTGAATTACTGGTGAGTGCCACTTGGGCGAGAAAACGATCAAAAGTGTGTTGGCGCTTACACGCCTGCAGGTATGACATGGATTTCAGCGGGCCGTTCTGGTCACTGTTTTCGTTTGCTCGGAGCGTGGGCGGAATTGCGAACGGCCATCCTTTGACGGAAAGGGGGGCAGACGATTCTTAGACGTTGCTAGAGGATGTTTGTTGTTTGCTCCGCACTTGTAGAACTGCAGACACGGTTATAGGCACGTTACTGGCTACCCGACGATATGCGCCATGGTTCAGGCGGGGCTGGGGTCCGTGCGCTGGACGGTCGAAGAAGCGTCCATGTCATGAACGCATCACTTTTTCCAGCAAACAACCACCATCGCCAATTGGCACCACCCACCTCAACTCTTCGATCCAGCCTATCGCCGACGCACCGCCCCATCTTGTCTTGCTACCCGAGTCGGCTCCAGCGACCCAGCAAACCCCCGACGAACCGCAGACCGGGCTCGAGAAAAATTTCCACCTCGAGCCTTCCGCCGCAAGCGGGACGTCGACACTGCTGACCCAAGGCCACGCGCATCAAGCTTCCTCACGCATACCCACACAATAATACTACCTGCACCATGGCATCGCCATCAGAAGCGCCGTCTGCACCGCCGGACGTGCCCACGCCGGCGACCGACATGCTGCCCGCGGGCGAGCGCGAGGGCTACGCGAAGCTCACGCACCGGCTGTCCATCTGGCTGCTGGTCGTGTGCCCCGCCATCGCCCTGTTGCCGCCGCGCAAGCTGGACCTGTACACCGCCGGGCTGGGCGGCATGTCGCTTGTCGCGGCGGAGCACCTGGCGCGCGAGCGCACCGGCCGCACCATCCTGCAGCGCGTCAGCGGCGGCTTCGACAACGCGGTGCAGCCCGCCGACCACATGCCGACGGAGCGGGCGCGCCAGGTGCGCGAGATGCAGCTGCGGGCCAAGGAAGAACGCGAGGCGGTGCTGCGACAGGCGGGCCAGGAGCAGCAGGAGCGCAAGCAGCAGGCGCAGGCGCAGGCGCACGAGGACAAGGACGGCGTGCTGCAGCGCGTGTGGATGGGCGGCGAGACCGAGGGGTGGCGCGAGAGGAGATTGAAGGAGGAGCGCGAGGCGATTGAGGAGGGCAGAGGCTACGGGGACCTCATCATGGACCAGATCTGGGAGGTGTGGAATTGGGGCAGGGGCAACAAGGGCGACGGCAATGCCTCGGATTCGCAGAGCGGCAAGAATTAGGACTCGTCGCGTCATCTCGCTGCGGCGCGCGCCCTCATTACGGCTACACAGCTCGCCGGGCACGGCCCCCCTCCCAGCCGGCCGCCGGTCTGGAGACGGCGTCGTCCCGCGCGCGAGGCGAGGTGGAGTCGCGGGCAGAGCACGTCGAACGGCCGGCACGCGGCGGGCGGGTGTAGATATTAATCGCGCGTAAGAGACTCCGCTCACTCACAGGTCGGCCTGGTCGCTAACGTGCTGCTGAAGTGCGCCCGAGGCCGTGCGCGGCGTGAGCTCGAGCGTGGGTGCGTGGTCCCCGCTGGTGCCATGTCTCCTGTGCTCCTATCACCGCCCCTATCCCGCAGCCTGCAGCACACCTTAAGTCCAAGGCCAGACAAGGGCCGTCCCACCAACCCCGCGACGCTCATTCGTGCGTGTTGATGACGGAATCGGCGGCGGCCTCGAAGCACCAGGTTCCCGGCAGCATCTCCTCCTCCATCGTCCACCGGTATGCAACCCCCCGCACACCCTGTCCCCGGCCCGCCGTCCCCCATTACCGCCTCTTCCGCGAGAGCCTGTCTACCTCCGGCTCGGATCGCGGCCGAGCGCCGGTCCCATGGTCCCATGGCCCAGGACGCCCCACGCGCGCCAGCAACGGGGCGTCCGGCACCACGCCAAAACCGCGTTTGCGTTTCGGCTAGCAGACGCCGCCCGATGCAATTATACATTACCGTTGCCTCAAGTGCTAGATCCCTGACTCTGTGCCCGTCCTCCAGTGATTGATAAGGCCATGCCGCCGCCGGCACAATCCGCGCGCCCGACGTCCCTGTTCGCGGCCTCCTCGCTGCTCTCGCCGCTGTCCGCGACCGCCCCAAGCAGCAGCTGCGGCAGCAACAGTAACAGCTCCTCGTCGCCGTCTCCACAGCACCTCGAGCCACCCCAGCAGTCCGGATCCGCTATGAACCGCCTATCGCTCGACTCGGCGCTGATGCGCAAGAACCCCTTCGCCCGCGCCAACGCCAGCCAACTCTCCATCTCCACCGAGAGCCCCAGCGACCACGACATCGAGCCCGGCCTCAAGAGCGCGCCCCCCGTCCCGGACGGCCAGAAACGCCACAGCGCCAACTTTCCGCTGGCAGACCGCCTGCTGGCTTCCTTTTCCTCCGTCTCGCTGTCCTCCAGCAACGACGACCCGCCCATGCCGACCGACGCCGCCGCCGCCACCGGCGTCGGCTGCGAGGTGTCCGACGACGAGATGCAGGCCCTGCTGGAGCACGTCCGCCGCTCCGAGAACGAGCGCGCCCGCGCCGAGCACGAGCTGCAGCGCCGCGAGAAGGAGCTGGCCCGGGTCAAGAACGAACTGCGCAAGGCGGAGCGCGAGATCGAGGAGCTGCGCAACCGCCTGCGCCGCCACGAGCAGCACCGCGGCGCCCTCGACGGCACCCTCAACCCGGAGGAGCTCGGCGTGCTGCCGCCGCCCACCAGCCGCCACGACAGCCTCGACCCGAACCACACGAGAGCCAGCAGCTGTTCCACCACCGGTGCCGGCGCCGGCCCTACCGCCGCCACTTCGGTCCCCTCTCCCGTCGGCGAAAGCCCGTACTACGTCTCGGGCGAGGTCTACGGCGCCAGCACCAGCACCATGGACCTCAGCCCGACGACGGCCACGGCCACGGCCAACGCGACCCCGAGCCTGCGCCCGCTCAGCTGCAGCGCCGCCCTCCCCCCGCGCTTCGGCAACGGCTCCAGCCCGCGCCTGCAGACGCAGCCGTCCATGACGTCCATCAGCGAAGCCATCCCCGCCGCCGCCGCCGCCGCATCCTCCTCGGGCAGCCCCGTCGACCAGCACGAATACTCGCCTTCTTACCCCCAGGCCACCGAGGAGAACCCCTACCAGTACCGCCCGTACCAGTTCCCTCCCCCAACCACCACCACCATCCCCCAAGCCGGCGAGCACTACGAGCACCACCAACACCAACAGCACGCCGCCGACATCGCCGCCGCCGCCGCCGCCCTCGAAGGCAACGCCCCTCCCATCCCCGGCGACGACGCCGCCCACGGCGCGTCCAAGAGCGGCAGCGGCCGCCGCTTCCTGCGTTCCCGCCACGGCAAAGAAAAATCGGCGTCGGCGCCCCGTCCGAAGAGCTCGTATGCCGGCGCCGGCGCGCCGCAAGAGGGCGGGCTCAAGATCAAGGAGAAGAAGTCGGCGGGCCGCCTGCGTGAGAAGTTCTCGCGCATGTCGCTGTTTGGCGGGAAGAGGGATGATGCTGCTGCCCCCGCTGGCGGTGCTGGTGTTCCGTCTGAGCCTGTGCCGGCTGTGCCGGCTATGGAGGCGTAAAAAGGGAAAGTGGGAAGGGGGGAAAAGGGAAGGTTGAGGTTGAGGTTGAGGTTTATACCCGCTTTTGTTTTGTATGTACAATGAAAAGAGAATTAATCGTGCCGATGCGAGGAGAAGCAAAAGCAAAGCAGAGCAGAGCAGCGGAGATGGGTGTACACGTTATTTAGAGAGATACCACAGCAAAGGCCCAGCGGGAAGTGTAAGTTTCTTATTTTTTTGTATATATATACAACTCCAACTGATGGGAAGTACTCATGCCGGGGAAGGGGGGAGGAGTAGTTGGCGTTTCTCCTTGTTTCAACTTTTTGTTTTGCTCTCATTGCGATTGGAGTTTTTCCCCTTTTATGTATATTTTTTTAGGGAGGGGGTGGGGATGTCTGATATCTGGTAGAAGGGAAGGGGGGCGTACGGCGCGCGACTTTGGGTGTTTATTGGATAGGGAAAGGCGAAGCCTTTGTCTTTTTTTAACGAAATGTTGAAACTATTAACTGTAACCATTATTCCCCCTCTTTGCGCGCGCGCTCTGTCTGTCCGTCTATCTATTTCTCGTATATATGTATTCCTTCTTAACTCCCTTGTCTTGGCATACTACTCATGACAAACATATATACACTTAATACTTTTTTTTCTCATATTTATGACCGCGATGTTCGTATTCTCCTATTTGGCGAATCGCTCATTTCCACCTCGTGGCTGACGCACATCTGGATGATTTGTTGGACCTCTTTGTTCTGCGGTCTCGTGTCTTCTATTACCCTTGTCGACACAAATACACATACACATACACACGCTCTCTCCCGTCCGCTTTACAACGAGAAAAGGATTTGTTTTTCATAGTTTTTAAATTCCCATCTACCTAATTGATATCTGAGAGGAAAAGGAGACCGCCTTTCTTCTAATTAGTAATTACATCTTATTTACCTATTCCTTTTTGTAAAAATTTATCTAGATGTAAACCGAACGTCCAGCTCAACACACACACAGACACACAGACACAAATTTTTCCCGGTTGCAAGTTTCTGCAAAACTCCTCTTTCCCTCCCTCCCCCCAATTCCTCCTCCTCCTCCTCCTCCTCCTCCTCCTTAGTTGTAACAATACTCAGCCAAACACACATCACACTCGTCCGGCAGCGCCTCGCCGCTCTTCCTGACCATGATGCCGCACGCCAGGCACGCCGGCCAGCGAGCGTCGCCGCCTTGTGTCGCCACCTCCTGACCGTTGGCGATCATGCCTATCAAGCAAAAAAAGAGATTGTCAGTACCGAAGTGATGCGCCTCTCACTCTCGCTCCAAAACAAGGGGGATGATGGAAAGGAGAGGGACGTGGGGGGAAACAAGAAAAAAAAATTGTCTATTGGATAGAGTTGGAAGGAAGAGGAGGAGTAAAACTCACCACTCGTCTCGTTGCTCGAATACTGCAACTTCAGCGTCGCGACGTTGCTGTCGAACGTGAAATTGTTGTTCGGCACCCACAAGATCGTCAGCACATCCGACGTCGCGTTGCAGCCGAAAAACGTCGGCCGCTTGTTCAAGCCCTCGGCGACGAAGACGTCCGGGGTGGGGATGTCGGGCATGCGCGAGTTGGCGCCCAGCTGGGCCGTGGCCTGGGTCCACGTGTTGCGGATCTCGGTGCCGTTGGGCCAGTTGTCGTCCGTGTCGGCGGAATTGTCGTTGACGATGAGGACGTCGATCAGGTCGGCGGAGCGGTGCAGCAGCGGCCAGATGGGGTTGTTCTGGTTGGACACGCCGCCGTCGACGAGGTGCAGCTCCTTCTGCGCCGTGGTGGCGTCGTCCGCCGCGGCGGGGTCGTAAAACGGGTTCGGGTACAGGGCGAACAGGTCGTTCGTCGCCAGCTCGTGCAGGTCGGACACGAGATCGGCGAGGTGCTCGCCCAGCTCCGTTTGGTTGATGTTGACGGGCAGGCACACGCTGTTGAAGAGCGAGGACGAGGTGCCGAAGACGAAGCCGAGGTTGTCGAAGCCGGTCACGCAGCTGCTGTTGCTGCTGTTGCTGGCGACGCCGTTGACCAAGGAAGAGCCCAGGTACTTGGCCGGGGTGAAGGCGGCCACGCCCGCGTCCCACGAGCCAAACTCGTAGGGGGTGAACTCGTACTGCGTCGCGTCGGCATCCGGGTCGCAGTCGCCCTCCCACGTCTTGACGCCGAGGGCGGTGATGATGGGGAACGGCACCTGGTGCGCAGCGAAACGTGAATCGTCGACGAGGCCGCTCAGGGTCTTGTTGACGCCGCCGTTGTCGCCGTACAGGAACTGGTATGACAGCAGCCGGGCCCAGGCGTCCGTCAGCGTCACGTCGAAGCCGGCGCCCTCCTTGGCCGCCAGATCGCCCACGATGTCGATGCTGCCGTCGGACGTGTCGGAGAGGAAGAGCGTCTTCTCGAGCATCGCGGACCAGAGGCCGTCCCGCAGCGACGACACGGTGGGCCAGTCGTTGCCCGCCAGCGACGACAGAAGCCACGAGCCGCCAGAGAGTCCGGCCTGGTAGGACAGTGCCTGGTAAAGACCCGAGGTCGACGTGTTGCTGTCGCGCGAGTCCAGGCCCTGGATCACGCCTGCGCCGGTAAGCATGCTGCGGTAGCCGCCGCCACTGACGGTCAGACCGATGGTCGGGAGGTCACTGCTGCTACTGTTGCTGTAGGCGGCATTGGTCTTGGTGAGCCAGGAAAGCAAGGCTGCCTGTGCAACAGGCTTGCGCGCCGAAATGTACGAAGCCTCATCGGTGCTCACGCCGTCGGCTGCGGAGCGGACAAGGCCAGTGGCGGGACATGGTGCGCTGACAGGGCCGTACGGAGAGGCGGCGAGGGCGGTGGTGAGAAGGATTGAAAGCGCCCCGAGGTTGACCATTGACGACATGATGGCCCCGCGAAAGGAAGGGTGTTGTTGCGACGGCTGCTGCTACCCCGCTCGATAAATACCTAGGCATGCTGAAACGGAGCTATATATTTAGGTCCCTCTAGAATCTACCGGGCATTGCGGAGTTATTGAAGTGTATAGATGCCGGGCCGTCGTACCTATCACTGGCAAGTCCGGCAGCACGCGGCGGCTGGCGCCGTGGGAGCGACGCGCACGCGGCAGTGATAGACGCGGCGTATGCCCAGAAGGGCGATGGAAACGAGATGGGCGATGGGCGAATCGGCAATTTAGAAGGAAAAAACGGGGACCCGCCTTGCCCTTTTCTGCCGCCCTACGCGAAATCTGCCATGGGTGCGCCGAGGGGCAGTCGAAAGATGTCAAGGCGCTCACACATTCTGGATCAGGGCGAAGGGGGGTCGTGAGGTTGCGTGTTTGCGAACAAGAAGGCCCGATCGGGGACGGCAGATTGATTACTAACATACGGGGAGACAATGGCAGGCCGTCCTGGGATATTCAGGTGGCAGACAGCATGTAGACTTGGCTCGGGCGTCTCGTCTCCCATCCGCCGCAACTTCCTAAAACAGGATGAGGCGCGGCCGGACGTAGTACATGGACATGTCCGCCGAGGCACCGCACGTGAGAGCGTGGGGACTTAGCGTGTGACGGGCAGGCGGCATGCCTGCATATGTCATTTCCACATTTACAGTTTCGACTTCAGCAGATTGGCAATCATCTCGCGGCCGGTTATCCTGGTGGTGGCCCACAGGGTAGGGAAGTCGAGAGTGCTGGAGAAGGTGTCGGCGTAGCCAAAGAAGAGCATGGGCGGGATCCAGCCGCGGGCGTACTCCATGGCGAAGCACGACGAGTCCATCTTGTACTGCTTGACCTCGCCGCGGCGGAGGTGGTGCACGCTGCCGGCGGGGTAGACCTGGGTGTCTGGGTCAGCACAGGCTTCGGACATGGCGGCCTCGGTCAATACCTCGGGCTCGTATTCTCCAGGCACGTATGCGAGCTGGGTGCCGGTCAGGATGTTGAAGTAGTCGTCGGCCGTGTGGCGGCCACTGTGGCCCTCGGTGCCGATGGCGGTGCCTTTTGCCGTCAGTGTCTCGGGTCGCGTCTTCGCGGATTCACGGCCTACCGAAGATAATCAGGTACTCGGTGATGCCTGCAGTCGGTCAGCGCGCAGCCCCCTCTCGGACAAAGTCGGGCGAGCCTCACTGGCATGGATGATGTACATGGCACCCATGGCACCGCCGGCGTTGTTGAAGACCCACTCCTCGTCCAGGTTGACATAGCTGGTAAGATGGTCGCGGCCGGACAGCTCCGAGGTGATGTAGCTGACGATGGCTCTGGTGTCGTTGCCGTGGGCGGTGATGGCGCGGTTCGCAAGGTCGTGCAGGTCCTTGTGGTCAAAGATGTAGAAGGACTCGAGGTTCTTCTCCAGGTACGTGTAGAGGGGGAAGAACAAGGCGGCCAGGACGGCGACGATGCTGAGAGAGCGGATGGAAGCCATTGCGACGGACGGGACCGATGGGTTGCAACGAGATGCGGACAGGTCAATTGACTTGTAGTCGAGCACGCGGCGCGAAAGGAGAGGCCCGGGTGCCGAGTCGCGCGAAGGATGGCAGCTTTGCTGGGGGACGCGTTCAGGCCTTCTGCAGCAAACGCCGCCCCTTCACCGCCTGCGACCGATCGTTGCCTTCTGCATTGCGACCACGCACCGCCGCCCCCGTTATTCGTCACTGGTACGAGTGACTGCCAGCGCACTCCGCCGTCTCCGGCACCGAAGCAGCGCATTTTGCAGACTGACACTTGGCAGATCGACACATTTAATTCTGCGCAACATGGACTTCAAAATCCTAATCATCATGATCGTCATGCCCAAGAAACAGCAGATCAGAAAGTCTGCTTCACCAACTCCTCGCTAAACTTCCAAAGCCTGTCCGCAATCTCCACATCAACCGCATAGGGTTCCGCATCCTTGAGCTGGCAGTCATCGAGGTAGATGCTGCTGGCGCTCTTGACATCTGTTTTGTTTTCTCATCAGCTTGACCGTCCACTGGCCATCCGTCATCGCCGAAGCACTCACCCTTCAGCGCAGGATCCAGCGCGGCAACCATGGTCGTGGCCGCACCCTCATCGGTGCTCGCCTTGGGGTTGAGCGCACCCAAGAAGCTATCCAGCGCGTCTTGGGACTCCACGCTCCTGCCGACCTCGGTGAAGATGGCTTAATTTTCATCAAAGTCAGCAAAGAAGAACGATGCCTCGATGGACGACGGTAAAGACCTACTCCCCGGATGCACCACGTACGCCACCACCCCGGTCCCCTTCAACACGCGCTCGTTCAGCCCCACCGTGAACAGCACGTTCGCCGTCTTGCTCTGCCCGTACGCGGAGAACCCCACGTAGCCGTCGCGCGGCTCGACCAGCGCCTTGGGCATGGCGTCCGGCATCGGCCGCATCTCCTCTTCGGCCGGCACGGGCTTGCCCTCGATGTTGTGGTCGTGGAACCGGAACGGCTGGACGCGGTGGCCCTCGCTGGTGAGGCTGACCACGCGCGTCGCGCCCGCTTCCTTCTTCCCATCCGCCGCGGCCGCGGCGACGAGCTCGTCCCGCAGCAGGTTGGTCAGCAGGAACGGGCCGATGTGGTTGCCGGCGAGCTGGCTCTCGATGCCCTCGGGCGAGTAGGTGCGCTGCTCGAGGAAGAAGCCGGCGTTGTTGACGAGCACGTCGATGCGCGTGGTCAGCGCCTTGATGTCCGCCGCCGCCCGCCGCACCGTCGCCTGCGACGTGAGGTCGACGAGCACCGACGTGACGGCCGCCGCGGGCAGCGACGGGTTGGCCGCGCGGATGTCGGATATCACGTCGTCGAGCTTGGACTGCGTGCGCGACACGAGGATGAGGAGGGATGGGTTCTGCCGCGCGAAGGCGAGGGCCGTCGCCCCGCCGAGGCCGCCGCGGGAGACGCCGGTGACGACGACTGTGGGGAGGGGGGGTTTGTTAGGAGGGTCGGCGAAGCGGGGAGGGAGGGAGAGAGGGAGGGAGGGGGGGGAATCCGGGTTTCGTACCAACGCGGCCTTTGATTTGGCTTGCGAATGTGTCTGCTACCTCGCTGGCCTTGGTGGCATGGCCGAAATCAGGATGAGAAGTCATTGTTCTGGTTTGTGCACTTGATCATGTGTTGCAGCTGCTAACTCGAGCATTCCATCACCAGCGAATTCGTGAGGCTTATATAGCTCCATCATCATGCTAGGTGCATTAGTAGTATCTGTGGAGAAGAGTAAGCGTCTGGGATTGGCACTGCATGTGGGTAGTGCTAACCGAACATAGGACGGGGGGGCCAATCACAGCCCACCGCATTGGAAATCCAGAGCGTCTTTTGCATCCCTCGGGATCTTTTCTGCATTCAGTAATTCTCCGTGTCCACCTCAGTCCTAGATTTCTCGTATCCGGTAGCTTAACCGCCTGCGAGTGATGAGGAAGAAGAGAGTTCGCACGACTGGTGACTATGCGGGCGAACTTTCGTCCGGAGACTACATCATGAGTGGCCCGTTTGTAATCCTGGCGGAACTAGTCAAGTGAGGTGCCTCTAGCTTGCTTATTATTTCCGTCTAGATCCTTCTGCCATCTGACAAGGTACTCCGCATTGATACTGCTGATCCCAAGCTTCTTGGCTCGAGGCTGCTGATGCCCTCTCACTTTGGTGAGAGACCCGAGCAAAGGGGTCCAATGACAATGCCGTGTCAGGATGAGTTTCGTTTGTGTGATATGATGCAACCATCTTGGCGTTCGTGCTGATGACTCTGGGCCCGAAGAGAGCCGGAATCGACATGGGATTTGAGACAGGCCAAGCTTTGGCTGACAATTTTCCTATCTTGCTATCATCTCTCGAGTGGTCTGATCTTTATCCTCCGCATCCATAGCAATGACGTAGAGTGGTTTTTTAGTGCGTGTCTGCACCAGTCCATGAACTATTCTGAGGTTCAGCTATTTACCATTCTGACCCCTCCTTTTTCCCTTTAATAATACTCATTGGTTAAGATTTCAAGCCACCCTCGAGACCAGTATGTCTACTGCTGTGAGCTCGCTGAAGCTTATTTCATGCGAAAAGTGATTGATCTCTCTGTCTCCTGTCTTGCCTCGATCAAAGTTTCGTGCTGTTCGTGCAAAGCAGGTGAAATTATGAAAGAGAAACTAAAAGTAAGTTGCCCCCTTTCTTTCCACCCGAATTGTTTTTTTTTTTGAGTAAGCCATTGCTTCGTCTCAGGTTGCAGCTACGGATCTTCCTGTCCACATAGCTCACTCCCATGCACTCCTGTGGGCAGTGGAGGAAGCAGATAAAGAGACACCATCGTCGCCGTCTCCATCGGGCTGCTCTCCGGACATGTAGTATGCATCAGCACGGCGCATAGGGGCCGCCGGCTCTTTGGGGGACTGCATAAACGCATCCGATCTGTAACGCTTCTTGTATAGCTCATCATCGATAAGCTGGGCCGCAACATTCTCGAGACGCTTGCTCTTCTTCTTTCTGGCCTTCTCTCCGACAAAGGTTGCATCGTTTTCCTTGGCAAGAGTAGTCGAAGCGGTAGAAGTCTTCTCACGAGCCGGCGCGAATGACTTCTCAGTCATTTCCGGTACGTAATCCTGGAACGGCTGCGGGTAGATGTTTGCTGTGGAGTGGTAGACTTTCCTGGACTTTGACAGCGGAACAGCCAGATTCATGTTGTCTTGGATGTGGGGACCACGGCTGGAGCCACGACTGACTTCGTCCCAGGAACGACCAATCTGCGTGTTGTTTCCAAAGCCCTCCCTGGGCCAGTCAAGAGGAAGAGTGGACTCGTACTTGATCATTCCAATCTTGTATCCACTACCACGTTCCTTCTTATCATGCTTCTTGTCGACGTACCTATCTTGGCGGTCTGCGAGAGTGAAGTCAGGGCGCTGTGCATCCTTGGCCCCGAGGAATCCTCCAGAGAATTGGTCAATGGCCTGTCCGAAACGATCAGAACGGGAGATGCCGCATTCAGAAGTGGGCGCCTCGCAGTGGGCGACAAGCGCAGTGGTGCTCCTGAATAGCTTCAGACATTGCGGGCATCGCTGCTGAGAGATACCATGGATCGTGTTGATGTGCTCCTCCAGCATAAAAGGCTCCTGGAAGTTGTCATCACA
The DNA here is from genome assembly GCF_001883845.1 of Diplodia corticola. NCBI lineage: Eukaryota > Fungi > Ascomycota > Dothideomycetes > Botryosphaeriales > Botryosphaeriaceae > Diplodia > Diplodia corticola. The sequence goes on from NW_017971539.1 coordinate 93,132, forward strand.
CTGCGGAAACGGGCAGGCGTACATCTCGATGACAGGGTTGTAGAAGCGTTCGGGATTGTAGTCCTTGTGGGTTGGGTCCCAGTAGCGCTGCATGAGCATGTTGGTGGAGTTTGCACTTTCATACTCCAGCTCCCTGGCCTTCAATGCAGCGTCCCACTCGTGTGTGAGCGGAGTTTTCTGTGCTCCGGCGAATAGGGTTTCTGACGCGCGAGGCTTGGTCCATACTTGCGATGCCAAATCTGTGGGACCCTTTTCTGATGTGGAAGGTCTCGCGGTAGAGTCTGAGGGTGACAGAGACGGAGCTTTGAGAGAGGGTACTCCACAGGATGGCAAACGAGCGCCACCACTGGATCCGGAAATTGACATACGACCCATGCTGCTGCTAAGATCGGTAGGACCAGAGGCCCTGCCGGTGTCCTGTGAAGGTAGCGCAGGCCAACGTTCGCCCACACGAGGCGCGTGAGGACCTCGAGGCTGCGCCCGCGGCTCCAATGGCTTTATGACAGAGCCGCCGGGTTGGAATGACTCGAGTGGGTTGGCCTTCTCTTCCTCATCAAGCAGAGAGGCCGATTCACTCAAGGAGATGCCGCCAGAAGTATCCGTATCATTGACTTGGAAATCAAACACTTTCGAGGTCATGACGTCCGGATCGCTCAAGAGCTTGTTGACCATATGCTTGTGCTGGATATTCGATTTGAACTGCTGGGCAGAGATCTTGCTGCAGTGGTCGAATTCCAAGTGCTCGATTAGAGCAGCGGCACGTACAAAGTGTTCGTTGCAGCCGATGCAGCGGATGTCCTGGTCGACAGGGTGAAGCTGCGACAAGCTGTTAGTACAGAGCTGCAGCGGCGGGTCTGGTTTACCTTACCTGTCTGATGTGACGGTCACGGCCGCTGGCAGACTTGAAATCCTGACCGCAGAACTTGCAGCAGAGGTGGACGATGGGCGAGGTTGCCTTGTGGTGTGTAAGGTCGTCCCAGTCTTTGGCTAGGTAGTCGCATTTTTTGCAGTAGTCGTGGTCGTCATCGGCATTGCAGTGCCTCATGCGAGCTTTGTCGGACGTGAAGGTCTGGCCGCAGCCAGGCTTAGGACATTTGACGTTCATGGTGGCGGTGTTGCCAGGTCGTTTGAACGGCGCGTGGGTGGGTGGTGAGGTTGCGGCGAGCAGAACAGCTGTCGAGTAAAGTTATTCGTGTGGAATCAGAGACCGGAAGGAGCCAGCCAGCAGAAGAAGGCATCCCGATTAGGCAGCAACCCAGGGTCCACCTCTTTCCTGGTTTGCTCCAACCACATCACTGGGCTGCGCCCAAATCAGCGCATCATACCCTGCGCTCCAACAAATGATGCTCAGAGTACGGTGAGGAAGGCGTGCCAGGAAATCCCCACAAGAGCGGGCTTGCGATCAGTTAAAGTGGCACAATGCGCGACGGGAGAATATCGACTCTGCCACGTGACCTTGATCCCAGGCGACGCTGGCTTCAATACCTCTTTTGCCTCACTTCCCGGTCTGGGAAACCGCGCGTAAACGAAATCAGCTGCAACGCTCGCGTAAGTGATAACACAAAGACTCCATTAACGATTATTCTATGGCTTCTTGCAGAATGCATATTGCTAGTTAGAAGTCCAGCTCCATATGGGGATACGGTTGTGCTTAGAAACGAGAGTACGGGAGCCTATCTGCGGTCAGAACTGAAGGGTCAGATGGGTACGTGAGACATACCACTTGCCGCGGAGCGTAATGACAGCCCAATCACCCTTCTCGTCGGTCTCCTTCTTTACAGAGGTGGAGAAAGAGATGGCGCTCATGATGCCGTCACCAAACTTCTCGTTGAGGACGGCCTTGTAAGCATAGCCGTAGTTCTGCACAATCTCGTACAGACGGTAGATGAGAGGCTCTCGCGGAGGCATCTCCAGGGTGCGGCCGCGGTCCGGGTGGCCAGCGAGCTGGCTCCGAAGCGTCTCGACGGGGATCCCGAGCAGCTCCGACAGGTTCTTGGTGTCCTCGTCGCTTGCGGCGGCCTGGCCGTAGAACAGCGCGGCGACGGCAACTTCTTCGCGGCCGAGCTTCTTGGCAATGGCCTCGAAGGAGAGGTTCTTCGCCTTCTTCGCCTCAAACAGAGTAGGGGAAGACTCGGGCAAGCGGGGGATGAGAGAGGCCTGTGGCTGTCAGTCTATGCACGTGCAGCATCGGCCACAGCACATACGTCAAGAGTGGTGATGGGGTGCTGCGAGGCCATTGCGGATGACTGATGGAAAAGGCGGTGCTGGTGGACGGCGAAAGCGGGGCGGGCAAGCCTGGCGGACAAGGGGAGCAGAGCGCGGGGAGCGATGCGGGTGGACAGCGATGCGGAGGCCATGGAGAGAGACGACGTATATATCCTTCTGCGCGATGCGGCTCAGTGATTCGAGGGGATCTGGGATGCAGAAGGAGGGGTAAGGTGCGGGTGCACGTGGGAGTATATGCCGGCTGGGCCAGCCGGGCATCGGGCTGCAGTACGCAGAAATGAGGTCATCACCCTTCTAGAAAAGCGTTGACGTCTGTTTGTCATCCTATCTCCACACTGCTCTCCGCGATCGCCAGGGCCGCTCGCCCGCTGGCGAATAATGGACCGTCTTGGGCGCCGCTGGTGGACGCTGGAGGTCTGTTAGGGGGCGCTAGGCGGCGCGGGTTGCCGGCTGCGGGGAGGAGCTCGGCAGAGCAGACAGCGAGATCAGGATTGACGATGGCGGCACCTTGGTGGTCAGGTCGCGTCCTCGGGCGCGCAGGAGCTCAGGGCAGCACGGCAGGGCGACGCCGCTGGGGGCAGCGCGATCACGGGCGGGAGCAGACGGGAGCAAGGATCAAGTGGGGTACGCGTTTTAAGGCCAATCGCCAAAAGTCGTGGCCGCGAGCACGATACGACCCCCTCAAGCCACGACCGGGCGGCGCAACACCACCGGTCCCGGCGCGCAACCCTCTCCTAACTGTCCCAGCAGCATCAATTCCTGGGTCGGCGTCCGCCACAGGCTTTTTGGCGCTGTCTGGACCCTGAACCGCGACTCAGCTTTCACGAGCCTGCCCTACAACTGTGGGGAGCGTCACCGCTTTCCGACCACCCGTTGATTGTCTCACCGCTGGACCCACCGTAAAGTTCGTGCACAGGCCGCTCCTCGAGCAACAATGCCCAATGATCAAGACGACCACCTGGCCTATGGAGACTACCATGGCGGCGCGCGCGACGAAAGTGGAGAGCGCGGCTTCGTCGGCCACTTTGGCCGCCGCATTCTTGGGGAGAGAGCTGAGGCTGAGCCGTCTGTGAGTAGTGCACCGCCGCAGCCCGCCGAGGATCATGACAAGCCCGCAGTCCACGTTGTTTCAGCTTGACTCCGCTGATCTGTTGTCCTCGTAGGATATAACTCCTGCGGACCCCCCACCGCACCACCGACCCTTCTCCCACCACCCCGCCGAGCCGCAGCAAGGCGAGCCTGACCACTACGAGCCCTATTCCACCCAGAAACCGCCCCCGATGGCTTCGTTCTTCAACAAGATCGGCGAGATGATCTCTGGCCACGAGGAGGAGGAGCCGACCACCCACGAGCAGGTCAGCGCCGTCGCCGCTGAGACTGCCCAGGAGGGCGCTCCCAAGTTCGCCGACCACCGCTATCTCAGCTTTGCTCCCGAGCGCCGTGACAACAACGTCAAGTGGTTCGTCGATGGCTGCGGCTACATGTGGGCTGTGTCTGAGGCGCTGGAGCACGCCAAGGAGTCCATCTGGATCCTCGATTGTGAGACGTCCGTTGTCGTGCGACGGTACACAGCGCTGACTCGCCTTAGGGTGGCTTTCCCCGGAGCTGTACCTGCGTCGCCCGCCCGCCAAGAACCAGATGTACCGCCTTGACCGCATGCTGCAGGCCGCTGCCGAGCGCGGCGTCAAGGTCAATGTCATCGTCTACAAGGAGGTCGAGCAGGCCCTGACCCGTAAGTACCTGAGCCCGTGGCTCCCTGGATATCTCCATTCCCTCTTCCCCGACTCGACCGACCCAGTTACCAAGGCGCTTGCCCGCGTCGGATTGGACGTCATATTCAAGTCTTTGGACTATGCTGAGGCAACGGACCCGCTGATTGCCCCGCCTGTTACAGTTTCCTCCAAGCACACCAAGCACCACCTCGAGGGCCTGCACCCCAACATCGCCGTTCAGCGTCACCCCGACCACTATGTCGACAGCAACACCCTCACACAAGATCTCATCGACGAGTTCAAGAACTTCAACTTGAGCGCCAAGGCCATTTCCACAGCTCCTTGGGATGCCTTCAAGGCCGTCTACGGTTCCACCGAAGACACCGTCCTTTTCTGGGCCCATCACGAGAAGCTGTGCATTGTCGATGGCAAGACCGTCTTCATGGGTGGTCTTGACCTCTGCTATGGCCGTTGGGATACCAACCAGCACCAAATCGCCGATGTCCATCCCGGCGACCTGAACGAGATCGTCTGGCCCGGTCAGGACTACAACAACGCTCGCATCATGGATTTCCAGGATGTTGAGAACTGGCAGAACAACAAGCTCGATCGTCAGGAGAGCTCTCGCATGGGCTGGTCCGACGTTGCTCTGAGCATGAACGGTCCCATCGTGGCGGATCTGCAGGAGCACTTCACCCAGCGGTGGAACTACATCTTCCACGAGAAGTACAAGATCAAGAACGACGGCAGGTTCCAGCGTCTGGACGTGAAGAAGCCCGCCGCTCGGCAAGAGGACAACGACCTTGCCTATGGCGAGGAGCAGGAGAGCGGCTACGGCTTCCGCAAGACCCTCACCAGCCTTTCGCACCACGCACACCACCAATTCGAGCGTGCTGAACACCACCTCGGCTATGGTCAGCAGGACAGCTCTGAGGGTCAGCACCAAATCGATTCGAACGACCGGGCCGGCACTGGTGAAGCTGCGATTCAACTGACTCGTAGCTGCGCTGAGTGGAGCCACGGCTGCACGGTTGAGGTACGTTTCAGACGGCTATCAGATTGTACATCAAGGCTAACCCATCGCAGCACTCGATCCAAAATGCGTACATCGAGAACATCAAGAACAGCAAGCATTTCATCTACATTGAAAACCAGTTCTTCATCACGGCAACATGCGAGGACCAGAAGCCCATCAAGAACATGATCGGTGCCGCCATCGTCGAGCGTGTTCTGCGCGCCCACAAGAACGGCGAGAAGTGGAAGGCCATCATCATGATTCCGGCTGTCCCTGCTTTCCCTGGAGACCTCAAGGCAGATGAGGCTTTGAGCACTCGCGCCATCATGGAGTTCCAGTACAAGTCGATCAACCGTGGTCACGGCAAGAGTATCTACGAGACCATCGCTGCCGAAGGCATCAACCCGTTGGAGTACATCCGCTTTTACAACCTTCGTAACTACGACAGACTCAACATCAGCGGCTCTCTTGAGAAAGCCGAGGAGAATGGCGGTGTGTCGTATGAAGACGCTCGTGACGAGCACGACCGCCGTACTGGCGGTCGCTACCAGGAGCGCGATGGTAGTGAGGACGGCTACCCCCGCGGTGATGATGAGGATGGCCGCTACGAGGATTACCAGCGTGGTGCCCGTAATCTCAGCCGGGACAGAGGCCTGGGCAGCGGGCGCTGGGACAGCGTTGCCGAGTGCTACATGCTTGGTGGCGAGGACATCAGGAATGTTCCCTGGTCCGGCACCATTGACGAGATTGACGCCTTCATCACCGAGGAGCTTTACATCCACTCGAAGCTTCTCATCGCTGATGACCGCGTCGTCATCTGCGGTTCCGCCAACCTCAATGACCGCAGTCAACTGGGCAACCACGACTCTGAAATTGCCGTCGTCATTGAAGACCCCACTCCCTGTGACTCGCTTATGGATGGTCGGGAGTGGCGTGCATCCAAGTTCGCCGCCAGTCTGCGTCGCCAGATTACGCGCAAGCATCTTGGCCTTCTCCCTGCGCAGGACTACAGGCGTCCCGATGAGAACTTCCGCCCGATCGGCGTTCCGAACATCTACGATTGGGGCAGCCGCGAGGACGAGCTCGTCGTCGATCCCGTGTCGGACGACTTCCTCAGCCTCTGGAACACCACGGCGAAGACCAACACCGACGCCTTTGCCGAGGTCTTCCACGCTGTGCCGTATGACGGCGTGCGTACCTGGGACCAGTACGACGAGTACTACGAGCGCTACTTCAAGGAAGACACTGCGGAGAAGGAGGAGAAGGACGAGGAGGCCAAGGAAGATGGGGGCAGGGAGGGCGCGCCTCGCCGGTACAAGCGTGGCCACGTCATTACCGAGAACTTTGCACCGGGTGAGGAGGGTGCCCGCCAGGTCAAGGACATTCTCAGCAGGGTTAGGGGCACGCTCGTCGAGATGCCGCTGCTCTTCCTCAAGGACGAGGACGTTGCGAAGAGCGGTGTTCAGCTGAATGCTTTCACCGAAGAGGTCTACACTTGAGCGTTGTGTACACTTGACCTATTCCGAATAGGGATGTTGTTGATGATTGTGGTTTAACCGAGGCCTCGGCCATCTTTCTCAAAAGCACGGCGCAGTATTTATTACAATACCATCTGTAGATGGAGGGCACGCGGCTCTGGAACTGGGCACTGCTAGGTCGTTTGACTGTACGTAACTGAAAGAATGATTTACGACTCTTGACTGTAGATGCCTCGGTATCATGACTTCTTTGTGTGCGTGAAGCATCGTGTTCGTTAGTGTCTTGGCAGGAGAAGAACAATACTACAATATCGGGGAACAATATCAAGATCCTAGTGATCGCTCGACGCAGAACTTCTTTATGCAGATATCGTTTGCTCGACGGCTGGAGGTGCCACTGGGGTTTCGGTCTCGGCCGAGGGTAGCACGTAGAGTCAAGAAAGTCTGAATGGCTGAATCATTCTGGCTAGGGGCGTTGCTGAGAGACGACCTTGAAAATAGCTATAGTCACCGAACCCTTTTTTTTTCGTGCATCGTCCTCATACCGTGATACAGCAAATTCTATCCTCTTTGACAATACTCCGAGAATCCTACGTTACTCCGCGAATCCTGGCAAATGGCACGCGGGGGCGGTACGGGCCAGTGATCAGCCTTCCTAGCGGTCTCCGTGCACCAGTGCAACAACGCAAAGTACAGCTTCATGGCCCACTATTTCCGACAAGCATCGCCACGTCATGATTGATGTTCCTGTTTGTCCAAAGTGGCCAATGGTTGCGAGGGAACAGGACAATACTAGTGGCGGGAGACAATACCAACTGGGGGAATACAATACCAACGCTCCCACTTCGCCAAGGCCTGAGACGGCCGTTCTTAGTTCAACGAGGCGCGGCCTACATGCATCTCCCAAAGAGACGGTAGCCAACAGGAGCTTCTTTTCGTCCAAGCGCACACCACGTGGCGAAGAGAAGGGTATGACCAGACGGCATTGGTAAGGGCTCGAGCAGTATAAAGAGTCCCTGCTTCCGGCAGAGAGGAGCCACTCACCCATCACCACACTCACTACGAACACCCGTTCTCAAGTAAGTTGCTGACAGACAAGCAAATCCGCAAAGGACAGATTGCTCACGTGAAGAAACAATCACAACAGACAAGCCCATCTCCAAACACTCAAGATGTACGCTGCTACTATCGCCCCGGTCAACTCCCAGAACGGCATCGCCAGCGGTGGCCACGGCTGCACCGTCATGAACACGGAGCCGGTCAACTTCCAGAACGGCATCGCCAGCGGCGGCCACGGCTGCACCGTCATGAACTCGGAGGAGCCGGTCAACTACCAGAACGGCATCGCTAGCGGTGGCCACGGCTGCACCATCATGTAAATGCAGCAACATTGCGCCAGACATGACGGTCTCGGTGCCGACGACCCCGCGCGCATACAGTGAAGATATCTGGTGAAGTGGAGGACGGAGAGGAGATATAGATACCAGCAACCCCGTTGTTCTTCTCATCTCTTGCTTCATCAGCGCGTCGGCAGGGCGGCATGGAGAGAATCGGTCGATTGTATAGGGAAAACGGATGGATGGATTCGTTTCTTTCGATGGGAGAGCCCAGGGTGCTTTACCCTTGGGCGATATATAGGCTTTTGTCATTTCGATGGGAATGCCGCTGGTGTTCTCGAGGCTGGATGATCGTTTCCTATTGGGGGCGCACCGTCTGGCCTAATTTACTTTGCTTCTCCTTTCTTCCCTGTGTTAGATACCATGCAGAAGCAGGGCACTGTCCTGCAGATAGTGGAACGCAGTGTCTTTGATTGCCTCTTGTGCGGAATGCCGGTAATTTATGTGTCAGCAGAAGTTCGAAACTGGAAGGTCTTGAGTCAACATGGCTGGTGCTTCTTAAGATTCAGTTACTGAATAGCGTGGAGATGGTCATATAGCGCGGCGATCACCCGCTGCCAGAGCCTTGGGTTGCGCACAGGGCGTCTATCAGGTAAAAAAAAAAAAAAAAGTTTCCGGTGCTGGCGTAGATGGCGGATTACCAGATTTGGTAGCCGACGATACAGAAGCCTCTTACTGGACGAATACCCCTTTTCCTTCTCGGAAAACATCAGGCGGTGAGGGGCGGTGGGCAGAAGCGGAGACGAAGGTCCCTCGAGTCGGACAAGGCGGAGTGTTTGATACGCTTGTTCTCCGGGTAGGGCTGAGTGGCTGGACGCGACACGGGCGATGGTCGGCTGTCAAGTAGGTTCGGAAGGGTGCCACCCTCAGAGAAGCGGATGCTGGCTGTCGAAGAGAGGCGACGGAGCGGGCAGAGGGGACAGCGGATGGCGAAGCACGGCGGGCGGAGGGGTGGAGAAGCGCGGGAATCTTGTTATCGTTATTTCCGCGGCGAGATGCGGCACCGGCGTCAGATCGCTGGGCCATCACGTGGAGCTGCGCCACCCGATCCAAGGCACAGCAGGCGGTGCTTCCCATTCGACACCTGCAGCCGCTGGCGCTACCCAGACATCCTCCACGCCTCCAGCCTCCCGCTCGCCGCCGCCGACGCGTCGCTCTGCCGCTGAAACGCATCGCAGACAAGCCCCGCCAGAGCGACCCGCCAGAGCGACCCGCCCCAGAGACGCCCGGCAAACGCCATGACGAGCCGCAGCTGAGCCAGACACCGCCGAGCGCATCCGCCTACACGCCTCCAGACCTGCATTTCTCCCTAACCAAGCCCCCTAATCACCCTCCCTGCTGCCGATTCCGCTAGAACCACCCGCTTCCTCCCGCCACGACCCGCATTCATACTCGACCACCACCGCGCCTCCCGGCCAAGCGCCATGGCCACGCTCGCTGAACTCGCGCCCTCACCACCGCACTCGCCCTCCCTCGCCATGCGTCGCAAGAGCTGGGCCCGCCGCTGCGAGCGCTACTGCTGCAACGTCGTTTCATACTTCCCGCTGTGCATTGTCTATGGCCTCACCACCTGGGCTGTGTGGGTCTCGTACAAGATCGGCGTGCAGGAGAAGCTCAGCACAAACAGAGGTATCCCTCCACCTGCTCCCTGAACCCGTCCCTCTTGGCTGACCAGCCTCTCGCGAGTCCCAGACTACTTCTGCACCTGGCTGGCCGTGGTCCTGTACGCCATGGCCAATTGGTGCTACACCACCGCCGTCTTCAGGGACCCCGGTTCGCCCGTCGACCAGACCAAGGGCGGCTACAACTCGCTGCCCACCCAGGAGCTGTCGCGCCCCTACACCTCCTTCACCGTCAAGTCCAATGGAGAGCTGCGCTACTGCAAGAAGTGCCAGACCAAGAAGCCGGACCGCGCCCACCACTGCTCCACCTGCAAGCGCTGTGTGCTGAAGATGGACCACCACTGTCCGTGGCTGGCCGCGTGCATCGGCCTGCGCAACTACAAGCCCTTTTTGCTGTTCCTGATCTACCTGTCGCTGTTCTGCTGGGCCTGTTTCGCGCTGTCGGGCGTGTGGTGCTGGAAGGAATTCACAACAGACCAGTACATGGACAACCTGACGCCCGTCAACTACATCGTGCTCGCCGTCATCTCGGGCATCGTCGGACTGGTCATCACCGGCTTCACCGCCTGGCACCTCATGCTGGCCGCGCGCAACATGACGACCATCGAGAGCCTGGAGAAAACCCGGTACCTGTCGCCGCTGCGCAAGTCGATGCAGCAGCACTTCAACAACCAGGGCCAACGCCACTTTGTCGATGCCGCCGAGGGCCGGCCCAGTATCGGCGACCAACTCGTCGAGATCCACGCCAACGCGCTACCGGGCGTGACGCGGCCAGAGGAGGGCGAGGACTACCGGGCTACGTCGCCGGCGCAGCGTTCGCTGCAGCGCAACTGGGCGGATTCCGAGGCACAGCGTGAGCGCGAGCGCTATGACGAGTACCTGGACGAGCTGGACTCGGAGAAACTGCCCAACGCCTTTGACATGGGCTGGCGACTCAACCTCACGCACGTCTTCGGCGAGAGCCCGTGGCTGTGGGGGATACCAGTCTGCAACACGACGGGCGACGGGTGGCGGTGGGATGCGAGCCCGCGGTGGGTCGAAGCGCGCGAGCAAATCGCCGCCGAACGCTTCAGCCAGATGCAGCGCCAGAAGGACCGCGAACGAGCCGCCGGCTGGGGCATACCCGACTCGCCGCCGCGCTCGTCCACCGCGAGCCCGCCGCAATTCACATCCACTTACTACAAGGCCCAGCCCGGACCCCCGCCGCCGCGCCCGAGCAACCGCAACAGCCGCTTCCTCACCACCAGCAGCGGCGTCGCCACCGTGCCGCGGGAGGGCCGCCGCAGCCCCGGCAAGGCCGACGCCATCCTCGGTCGCGCTCCCGGCCTGTACTCGGACGATCCGGGCATGATGGGCCTCGGCGGCAGCGGTGGCGGCGGCGGCGTGCCCATGCAGTACATGCCCAGCCTCCGCCACGGCCGGCCGCGCGCTTCGTACGACGACTTGGACGACTTTGACGACGACGACGATGACGACGACGAGGGCGAAAACGAAGACGAAGACGAGTACGACGACAGCAGCGACGAGGCCGAGGGCAGCGGCAGTAACGGCAAGAACAGGAAGGGCAGCAGCGTCGGCATCAACGGAACCTCTTCCTCACGCTCATCTTCGAAACCTCCCACCAGCACCTCTTCCGCCGCGGCCGTCCCTGCGATCAAGACGGAAAATTGGAACGATCTGCCGGCAGAAATGATGGGAGGACGGACAAGGAGAGGGCCGACGGCGAGGAAGTCGCCGAAGAAGTCGACGGCGACGACGGCAAAGGCGGCGGAAGAGGAGTGGCAAGAATGGGGCCCGAAGTAAAGTGGAGTACCTACTTGGTCGGGAAAGAAAGGTGTTTGGATCAGTGAAGGTTTTTATTCTTTTTTCATCCATCTTTTTTCTTCTTCTTGATCAAAAAGACTTGGTGTGGCTTGCGTTATTTTTTGGATAGACACGAAGCGAGTAAAGAGCTGAAGACCATTTGGACCGATTTTTGCGGAGAGGCCGGAAGTAAGCATCGAAGACACGCCCACTATTTTTTGCTGCCTCGGGATGAAGCTTACGCCATTTGTACAATAAACCTCATTTCTTTTCTTTTTTCATCTTATATAGTTGTATGTACGTATAACATGTACGTATGAAACGGAGGAAAAAGAGATAATAATGCCATCTAAGAAAAATTAATCAAAGAAGATACTATCTATTGCGTTATTCGCTTGAGCTACGTGATGGACGCTTTTGAGATAAGACTGCGGTTCTGAGTTCACTGCGAACATGCTAGTTGGACGCCGCGCAGACGGTTGTGTTCTCTGGATTGGAATATCACAGCAGGTTGCAAAAGAACAGAGCCAACTCACGTCCATCTTATTGGAAGCTCTATGCGCAGCGGCTTCAAGTTCCTGACTATGCTGCAATACCTCTGCCAATTTGTTCGCTCATGCCTCACTATTTCGACTGTGGCGGCAACCAGTGTCGTTCAGAGTAGAGTTTCGGGAGCCAGCCCAGCCGCAAGGTGAGGGAACAAAGGTTGGCTAACACTGTTAGCATCTATTGTTGCCACATAAAGTCACACCAGGATGCCTAGCGGCCATGATTCACGAGCAGTGCCGATTAGATGACCGCGACAAGGATGAGAATCGTAGTGGTAGGGAAGATATTACGAGTTGCGGCGGCGGACAGCTTCGGTATGTGACCGCCGCGTGCTCGCAGCTTCCACAGAACAAATTGACGCGCCCGCGTGCTTGCCTAATTTGCCGTTTGTGTGACGCTGAGCGCGAAGGACTGCGTATATAAGGGCGCGCGCTTCACTCATCTTGCGCTCCTCACCCTCGACTCCACTTCAACAACATCCACGAACGCAAGCTCTATCTTCCAATCCCAGACATTTCGGCGGTGCTGCCGTCGATCAGGACCCTCGTGCGCTGCGCTTCGCCCCGAAGGGCGCAGCGGAGCTTCGTGATCGTCCACGGCGACAGTCTGCACCGTACCGCTTCTGGAAGATCTCACTTTACGACCAGCCCAGCCTCTTGCATCGGGTCAGCCTGCGCTCAGATCTTCTGACTCATCAGCGCGGCCCATCGCGCATGAGGTTCGTCCCGTCTCGCGCCCGACGTGACTCTAACACACTTCTTGAACGACTCCAGGCTCAGCAGACAGCACAGTCTTAACACTTGCATCACCTCCGCGCCGCTCGAGCTAAACACAAGATCAACGCAGCTTCAGATCGTGTCGGGTTTTAAAGCAACCCATACTTCATCCTTCTTCCATTTCTCTTCTGTAAGTCACCCACACCTACTATACCAAACGCATTTCCTCATTCAAATGTTTGGTCCCAAGCTTGAGGTCCATGCTACCGACCATGGCAGCACCGACAGCAACTCCTCTATCGAGCGCCTCAAGGGCATCAGCTTCAGTCTATTCGACAAGATCTCCAGCATGGAGGACGCGACAGTGCCCTCGGATTCGGCGGTTGCGGCGTCGTCTTGTGCTTCGGGGCTTCCGGAGTACAACATCAGCACAATCGACTTCGCGAATGCCGCTGCCACGCCCAGCACCAGGGCGTCATTCAACATCACGTCGACACCCACGACGACGTCTTCTAAGCTGAAGCGCCGTCACCAGGTGATGGACAGGGTCAAGCGCGTGCTTTCAATCAGCACGCTGAGAGGCAGCCGGTCGACATCGATGCGCGGCACCAATAGTAGCAGCAGCACTGGCCTTCTTGGTGCCGGCACCAGTGACACGTCGGTCGAGGGCGACACGCCTCCTCGCGCCTTGCCTTTGTCGAGCGTCCCAACGGTTGCCATCACGACGCCTACGTCGGATGGTAGTAACACTGGCTCACGGACGGCGTCGATGCGCACCATTCATCGTCTCAACCCGCTGTTCCTTTCTCCACGCAGCGCGAGGACGCGTGCCAGGTCGCCGCACTATCGTAGGAGCATGTCCCCGAGCCCTTCTCCCAGAGCCGGCTTTCCCAGGCGCATGAGCAGCTTGAGGCACAGTAATGAGTTTCCGTTCAATCCAAACTCGCCGAATCCACGCACCGACGACTCTCACCTGTACCAGAGCAGCCCGACGTCTCCCGTCAGCGAAAGGAGCAGGCTCCCGGTGCCGCCGCCATTTCAGTCCCCCGGAGGAGCAGCCTCGTCGCCAGCTCTCGTTGCCAACAGCAGCACTGCAGGCTCGCCACTGAACAAGCCTCTTCCCCTGCTTCCACAGAGGGAGGCATCGGCATTGCCCATCTCCGTCACGCCCTCGGCCGCCGACGACGTCTTCTTCGATGCGACGGCCCCATCGACGGCGGCTCCAAGCTGGCCGTTGCCCACTGACCGCCAATCCGTCTACGGCACCGAACTGACGCACCCGCCCCAGCACAGTCCGCCGCTCCCGCCCATGCCCGCTTCGCGCCCAGTTCCCAGCAACTCTCCGGCGGCGGGCCCGATTGCCGACCCTCCCACGGCTGCCGCCGAGGCCAAGGCAGGCGACGCCACCAACACGGACAACGGCGGCAGCAGCATCGGCGACAGTCCGACTCTCGTCTTCAACTCCAGCGCCGCGACGCCCAGCTTCCCCGCCATGGCCGCCCGCGGCCGCGTCCCTTCGGGCTCGAGCGACCTGTCCATGTACGGCTTTCACTATTACTCCCCGCTGGACGAACGCGTGCTGGACGCCCGACTGACCCAGATCCGCACGACGCTCGGTGCAGGTGGGAACGTTGACGACCACAACGAGGATAATGGCAACATGGACAACGGTGGTGGCACTCACTCTTCGAGCAGCTCTGCGTCTCCGAAGGCGGTCATCGGCAACTGCTTCGTGTCCCCCGACGACGACGACGCCGATGCCGAAGAGGATCTCATTGCGCCGTTGCTGCCGCAGAACAGGTTCGCGGGTCAGCGGGCCAACAGCATCAACCGCGATAGCGTGGCATCGGTGATGACGGATGCGACGGGCATGTCGTTCGTCACGGCGTTCGAGGGCGTTGACGACGATGACGAGGATGACGAGGATGATGTCGTCGAGGAGATGGAGGTCGAGGAAGGTGCAGCCGGAACGAGCTCGGGCCACTGGCTGCCGCTTCTTTCACCCGCAAACGAGAGGCTTGCCCATGACATCGACGACGACGACGACGATGCTGAGGCTGACATCACGCTCGTTCCTGCCGCTCGGGAAGAGGAGTCTGACGTGGAAATGGCCGGGGACGAGGCCGAGTTCGAGCCGGATACTTTCCAGATCGTCTCCAGGGATGGCAAGAACACTACTGTCATGGCCGACCTCGACACCGCCGAGGAAGCTTCTTCCGACGATGATTCCGCCGACTGCTCTGATCACAGCGGCGCCGTCGGTGACTCTTTTTCCTCCAAAGAGTCCATTGACCTTTCCGAGCCTCTTTACCTTTCCCACGCTAGTCCGCCGGAGCTCTCCACTGAGCTGGCTAAGGGCAAGGTGATCTGGGAGTACAACCCTTGGTCGACCAGCTATGACCCCAAGTGGACTGCCGAACCTGACGTCGAAGCTATCAGGAACATTGCCCGAATCCACTACAAGATTTTGGAATTGCCCAACGACAACGTCACTGTCGAGTTCCTCGCTGAAGGCTCGTTTAACAAGGCCTACACAGTCACCAGCACCGACAACGTCACCGGCGCTCTGCACGAGTGCATCTTCCGTTGCTATCTTCCGATCGCTCCTTGGTACAAGCTCCAGAGCGAGGTTGCTACCATGGAGTTCATTCGTAGGACCACCACCATCCCCGTTCCCAGGGTCTTCGCCTTTGATTCCTCCATGGAGAACCCCTTCGGACTGGAGTGGATGCTGATGGAGAAGATCAACGGCCGAAGCTACGACGGCCTTGAGAACCAGATTCCGTTCGACACCAAAGTCAAGCTCTACCGCCAAGCTGCCGAGTGGATCGATCAACTTTCCAGACTCAAGTTCGACAGCATCGGTGCCCTCTACCATGACTGGAGCCGGTCTTTGGCTGCAAAGAGCTCCTACAAGGTCGGCCCTCTTTGCACAACAGACTTCATCGTCGATCTCCGCCTTGACTATGCCATCAACCGCGGTCCCTTCACCACCTTCGAGCAGTACTACCAGGCCCACATCAGCTACACTCACCACGAAGCCATCGACCCACGCCACAAAGAGCGTGTCGAAGCCTGCAACAAGCAGGAGGAAATGAAGGCAGCCGGAGAGGAGATCGCCAAAAAGGTCCCCGAGACCAACTACACCCTAGACGCTCTCTCCCGCATCCCCAAGCTCTGCCTCGCACTGCAGAGCGTCCTCCCCACCGCTCTCAGCGGCAAGCACCTCGGCCCCGCCTCCACCCGCCTCCACCACTTCGACATCGCCAAGCGCAACATCCTCGTCGACACCGACGGCAACGCCCTGGCCCTGACCGGCTGGGAGACGTCCTGCATCACCTCCCCCGACAACATCCCCCGCTACCCGCCGCTCGTCAACGCGGACGACGTGCGCGAGCCGCCGCCGCCGTGGGATGAGGGCGACGAGGGCAAGGATGAGGAGCGCCTGCAGGAGGAGAAGAAGGCCTGGGAGGAGAGGCTGTTGAGAGACGCGTTCGATTGCCGGCTCAAGGAGCTGGCTTCTCCGCACCTCGAGGCCGGTCGTGGTGATGGTGCTGAGCTGGTGGAGCTGAAGACGATCGTCGGCGCGCTTGACAGCTGGGACGACTTTTCTTTCGTGGAGCGCATGCGTGAGAAGATGCGCAGGATTTTCTGAGATTCTGACGGACGAGGTTGCAATTTTGCTGTAGGGAGCCTAGGTTTCGGAGGCTTTTTCACGATTTTCGACGGGGGTTTCACAGGACAGGCCTTGATGGGCTTGCTTTTAACCATTTTCGACAGGCTTCACCCACCTTGATGGGCTTGCTTTGATTTTGCTGATACACTTTTCTTTCCTTTTCTGTTTACACACTGGCCTCTATGGACTCCTGTGCTGGGTTCAGCACCACTGAGATGGCCGTTCAGGGAGCAGGTTTATGGTAGCTTCTGTGTCCCTTTACAGTGACGACTGGTCGCGAGTGGACCAAGTAGCTTCACTGATTCGATTCTCATATGTTGTTGTTAGTGCTTTAGATAAAGAACAAAATCGAAAACCCTTTTGCTAAACATCTCATTCATTGCATACAAGTAATAGACGTATGACAAACTTGAAATTCGTATTTTGAATATATCTTGCATGTGACGTCTCCGCGCCGAGAGTTTCTCAAGCACAACCGTTGAAATGTGCTTTACGAATTTGAACGACCAGAAGGTATACTTGAATTTTCCCAAAGAAAAAAGAACTACCATTGATCATATCCGTACAGAGACTGTATTAGAAAGGACAACGTTGAGAAGATCTTATTACCATCCTGTTTTCATACTTTGCCCTGCCTTTACCGGGATCCTCGTAAACCTACCGCATATTTTTCGGGCCAAGTGGGAACCCTGTTACGAATCGATAGTAAATTGACATTTAGCTACGTTCTATTTACGAAAAGTTTTTGATAGGAAAGAGAAGAAGGTAAAGGAGAAGGCCTGCTTTAATAATAAAGTAGGCGGTGGAAGAAACGAGTTTCGCCGAAATAAGTGAACTGGTAATTCGTACGAATCCAACATACCCCGTAGCAACAACCTCTAGAAAGGTCCCGCCGAAAGTCCCGCTCCACTTAAGAAGGCGCGAACATAGTAGGCGACGGAACAAATTGGCATACGGCGACTATTTGTGCCCGCAGTTAAAGTAGATGTTCCGACGTAGATGTAGGTTAATTATACATGCTTTCTCATAATGGAGGTGAAGAAAAAAACCAAAGGTAAACGCAAGGTTTAGAAAAATTTAAATGTTTCCAGATATATGATCCCAATATCCACGAGAGACGTAGGTGGAGTCGACTTCATTCTGCACCTCCTGTGCGAATTCAGCCACTTCCACCTCCGACCAATCATTCCATCGAGGACAAGAGAATGAAAGAAGAGAGAGAGAGAGAGAAAAAAAAAGAGAGAGATGAGGTCCATATAAGCACGTCTCTTTAGCTTCGTGCCAGTCTGATGGGGGCGCGCGGTGAGGCTGTGCAAATAAGATCGGGGACCCATCCTCAAGCGAAGCCCTTGTTTTTCCACCGCCCCACCCCCGCATCAGAAGACGTGTTCAACCGGCGGGAGCGCCCGCTGACAGGATGCATCATGATCTGTAAGCCGTGGAGCCTTTTGGTCTCTACGCTAGAATGGCGGGACTGGATTGAGGTGTTCCGGCTGCCTGGGTCTTTGGTTGGTGGCTGTTCACCTCCGGATCAAGGGGGACAGGGTCCCGATAGCATGCTTATGTGAGAAGGAGTTGTCAGGTAGCCTGTAGCGAAGGAATATCACACATTGTAAGTTACATATGGGTAGTTCGTCGCTCGGAGATATCATTGTTGCGAAGTGTTTCTGTTAGTGCAGTAATTGGTCGGTGCCAAGACCTGATGCTGAGAACCACATGAAGCCTCCATGACAAAGCGCCTGCGTAAGCACTGTAAGCACGACACTCGCAAAAAGTCACTAGGTGTATGCTGCTAAAGATCGTAGTTGTATTAACATGATAGTAGTGACCGTGATGGAAGATGCCGCGAAATGCGGCACTACACGCTTCTCAGTAGCGAGTGGTATCTTTTAATTTAATGAAATGGCCTGCTTGCCCGACCGCCTGAGACACGAGAAAAAAAAGTAAAGAAGACAAGCTTCGAAAAACATCTCGTCGTAATACTAGAGGTCGACTCATAGTGGGATAAGTCATGTCGATCAATAGCACCTGGTTTTCTTGTTAACCATACTCCGAAAACGGTTCAGACAAAGCTTACCCAGCCGAATGCTGTACGGAAACATTGCATCGCCCCCCTCTTCCCCTGATTACCGCGATGTATACAGTGTTGGGAAATCGCCGCTGGATCAAGTGCGAGCTTCCGTTGAAAGTGGCATTAAACGTTTCGATGGCGGTGCCGAGAATTAGACCGCCAAGCTCTTGTTGCGCCGACCGCTCCAGGACACTGTGGAAACCCTTGGGTTCCAGAGCAAAGTAATGCGAAGCGAGACGGAAGCAAGCGAGACGGAAGCAAGCGAGGGGGAGGGGGATGACGGTCTTCCAGAGGAAGAAGAGTATGGTGAGACCAAGAATAATGTAGACGACGGCCTTTTCCCAAAACTCCATGACGTAGAGGCCATAGGTGACTTCGAAGCGGTAGAAAAAATCCTTGGTGCTCTGCTTGGCGGCGACAACGAAGCCGGAGCGGTAGGAGGGCTTGACGGGCGGCTCCATTACCCAGCTGTCCTTGGTGGCGAAGTCCATGGTGATATCAGGTAAGAAGCAACGGGAAATATCCAAAAGCACAGGACACTAAAACTTGATCAGTCAAGCACTGGGGGAGAAACGAGGGGCACTATGATGAAATCATTGACCTTCACACAGCAGAAACCTATCAAAAGATATCCGAAGAGTAAAACTCAACACTGGAAATCGGGCGGAACACAGTGAAGAGAGGAAGTGAGAGCGGACCTGGGACCATGAAATAGAGGCTGACGGCGCATCGGCCACATGCGAACGACGGCAGGTGTGATGGATAAAGATTTGGTCATGGCAGCGATGGGGAGCAATTGCCTAGCTGGTTCCATGGAGCAGCTCGGACATAGACGGCGCGGGCTTCTATGCTGCAATAAGCATTGGCGGGAGCTTGCCGCTGAGCCTGTAGCCGGCACCATGCCTTATCGGTGCATGGGCAATCTCAGGCGCAAACACTATTGGGTCTTGGTCAGCACGCTCGGTGATGTTCGGTGAGATATGTGAGTGCAGTCTCTGTTCCGGGAGTTCCGCTGGGGAGCATTCCCACGTCATTGAAGCCTGAGGCCTTGTCCCGCGGCATGCGGCTCGCCCGAGATTCGCGCTGGGGGTGGTGTGAGGCGAGCGATGCGAAAGCACTTCTGCATCGGAGTTGGTAGTCGGCATCGACCTTTGGCGAAAAAGACGCGCCTGCTCTTTCCCCAGCAGCAGGGATGGTGGGTGGTGGGTGCTGGTCGTGCACAGGGTCTGAAGGAGCAAAGTCGGCCTTCGGCTGTCACCCATGCCCAGTCCGCCCGAGCTTCGGCGTGTGCACGCTCAGCAGAGCAGCAAAACACAGCCTTTCGTTGCTGCCCGGCAAAGAGTGATGAGGCGGTTGTTCTGCTCTCCGCAACGGCGAGCGTCCACTTGGGCGACCACTACGCCAATGGCGCGCCCAACAACTGGCCCTCGCGTCCGCTATTTACAGGGGGGTCCTACTATGGCGGCGACGCTGGTGCATGCCGCTTGACTTCATGTTAGCTATTCGCGACTTCCCTACTGGGCAGTGAGCGGCGAGCGGCGGGTCATTCGGTTGGCGGCACCTTCCAACTCCGAGTATCAAGCGGCGGCGCTGATCCTGTTGCTGCTCATTGAGTTGGCGGTACGTTGCTTCTGATCGTGGATGAATCGCACTAGTGATGTGAAGGGAATCTCCCGGCCTGCGGCCTCTTGAGAAGTGTTTCTGTTGTGGCGAGGTGACGTGGGGAAGGCTGGGCTGACTCAAGCAAACGCTTACATCACCCAGCTTTGAGTCATGCGTGGAAGCGACGCGTCCGTCGATTGAGAGGCGCGTCACCGCGACGCTCTCGCGACTGAACACGCTCGGCTCTGCCATTCTTTCAACCACCCGGCCGCACCCTCTGTCGACAAATGTGAGCTGCGGCTTCCCAAACCCTGCCACAATGCCCGCCGCAAGCCTTGCCCCAGCGAAACGCGTTTTGACCGAGACGACCAACGCTCGCCGCAACATTGCCGATTCCCCGCAGTCAGCAGCGAAGAAGCGCAAGCTCAACGCCAACCCCCTCAAAGCTCCCTCGAAGCCTGCCGGTGCAAATGTCATCGGCTCGAGCCAGCCGAAGAGCCGGTTCGAGGAGGAGCTGGAAAAACTCGGCGAGAACATTCAGGATCTGAAGAAGCTCAATGTCGAAAAGGATCAACAATGGGCGCGTCCGCCTTTGGACGACTTCGACCCAGCCACCCATGACTTGTGCTTTCAACAGATCGATGTCGAGGAGGGAACCCTCCACGGCGGTAGAGCTGCTGTGAAGCTCTATGGCGTTACTCAGGTAAGTCTTCTACCCCCGCCTCTCCCGCCCCGCTAACACCATGGCTCCAGACTGGCCATTCCGTCCTGCTTCACGTCACCGGCTTCATGCACTACCTATACGTTCCCGCTCCCGTGTCTTTCACACAAGCCGATTGCCAGCCTTTCAAAGCCTACCTCGAGTCCCAGATCGCCCAGCACCAGCCCGCTATCCATGCCGTGCAAATGACCATGAGGGAGAGCATCTACGGCTTCCAGGGTAACCAGAAGAGCCCCTACCTCAAGATTTCTGTAACGGAGCCAAAGTACATCAACAGGCTGCGCACAACAATTGAATCTGGAAATGCCAATTACAAGGGTCTCTGGAAGGCTTCGGATGGGTCCGTTTTGACCTTTGACAACCTACAATACGTGCTTCGCTTCATGGTAGATTGCAAGGTATGTGTTCCCCGAGTGGAATTCGCCGACCATCCTTCTTACGCATTGTTAGATCGCCGGCATGTCCTGGGTCGAGGCGAAGGCCGGTAAGTACCATATGATTGACCACAGGGAACGCCACTCGACCTCCCAGATCGAGGCCTACGTGCACTACCGTGATCTTATCTCATATCCCGCCGATGGAGAGTGGGCCAAGACGGCCCCCCTGCGTATCCTGTCCTTCGACATCGAATGTGCTGGCCGTAAAGGTATCTTCCCGGAACCTAACGTGGACCCCGTCATTCAGATCGCCAATGTCGTCCAGATCGCTGGAGCAGAGCAGCCATTCATCCGCAACGTCTTTTGCTTAGACACCTGCAACTTGATCGTGAATGCTCAAGTACTCGAGTACGATGCTGAGGACAAGATGCTGATGGGATGGAGAGACTTCCTGGAGAAGGTGGATCCGGACGTCATCATCGGCTACAACATTTCCAACTTCGATTTTCCCTACTTGCTTGATCGTGCCAAGCACTTGAAATGCGGGAAATTCCCGTACTGGTCGAGACTGAAAAACACCATGTCGGTGGCCAAAGAGACGAATTTTTCCAGCAAACAAATGGGTAACCGTGACACCAAGTCGACAAATACGAACGGCCGTCTTCAGCTTGACCTCCTCCAGCTGGTGCAGCGCGACTATCACCTCAGAAGTTATACACTCAACTCTGTTTGCGCCCATTTCCTCGGAGAGCAAAAAGAAGATGTGCATCATACAATGATCACGGAACTGTTCAACGGCGACGCCGACTCTAGGCGCCGTCTTGCAGTCTACTGCTTGAAGGATGCCTATCTCCCCATGAGGTTGCTCGATAAGCTCATGTGTTTGGTCAACTACACCGAAATGGCAAGGGTCACGGGAGTCCCCTTCAGCTTCCTCCTCTCTCGTGGCCAACAAGTCAAGTTCCTCAGTCAACTTTACCGGAAAGCTTTAGAGCACCAGTTGGTCATCCCCAATCTCCGCTCTGAGAGCTCCGAGGATCAATACGAAGGCGCCACGGTCATCGAACCCACTCGCGGCTACTACGAAGTTCCCATCGCCACGCTGGATTTTGCGTCGCTATACCCCAGTATTATCCAGGCGCACAACCTTTGTTACACTACTCTGTTGAACAAAACCTCGGTTGAGAAGCTGAATTTGAAGAAGGACGACGACTACATCGTCACTCCCAATGGCGACCTGTTTGCAACCACGAAGGTCCGCAAGGGCCTATTGACGCAAATTTTCGAGGAATTGCTCGGTGCAAGAAAGCAAGCAAAGAAGGAGATGGGAATGGAGGAGGATCCGTTCAAGAAAGCAATCCTTAACGGTCGTCAGCTGGCGTTGAAGATCAGCGCCAACAGTGTGTACGGTCTCACTGGCGCCACAAACGGCAAACTCCCCTGCTTGGCAATCGCGAGTAGTACAACGAGTTACGGCCGTCAGATGATTGAGAAGACAAAGGACGTGGTGGAACAACACTACACCATCGCAAACGGCTATTCTCACGATGCTCAGGTCATTTACGGTGACACAGATTCCGTCATGGTCAAGTTTGGCCCCAAGGATCTCGAATCGGCCATGAAGCTGGGTGAGGAAGCGGCCGCGTACGTTTCGTCGCATTTCATCAAGCCCATCAAGCTCGAGTTCGAGAAGGTGTACTTTCCCTATCTGCTCATCAACAAGAAGCGTTACGCTGGCCTCTACTGGACGAACCCGACCAAGTGGGACAAGATGGACACGAAGGGCATCGAGACGGTCCGGCGTGACAACTGCCGACTGGTGCAAACTGTCATCGAGACGTCGCTGCGCATGCTCTTGATCGACCGCGACGTCAACGGTGCGCAAGAGTAAGTGGAAGACCCACGACAGCTGGTCATGGCATGTCGCTAACGATTTCCAGTTTCGTCAAAGAGACAATCTCCGATCTGTTGCAGAACAAGATCGATATGTCGAATCTCGTGATCACAAAAGCTCTGGCCAAGTCAGACTACGCGGCGAAGCAGGCCCACGTTGAACTTGCCGAGCGGATGAAGAAGCGTGACGCGGGCTCGGCGCCGGCATTGGGAGACCGTGTTGCGTACGTCATATGCAAGGGAGCGGCTGACTCGAAGAACTACGAGAAGTCGGAGGATCCAATCTACGTGTTGGAGAACAACTTACCCATCGACACCAAGTACTACCTCGACAATCAGCTTGCCAAGCCACTCGGTAGGATTTTCGAGCCCATCCTTGGAGACAAGAAGGCGGCGTCGCTCTTGACGGGAGCGCATACGCGGAGCATCTCGGTTGCGGCACCTACGATGGGTGGTCTGATGAAGTTCGCGAAGAAGACGGCGACGTGCATGGGATGCAAGAAGCCCATGACCAGCGCCCACGAGCGTGACGGGGCGGTGTGCGAGGACTGCCGGCCGCGTTTCAGCGAACTGTATCAAAAGACGCTGTCCAAAGTCAGCGATCTGGAGGTCCGTTTCGCCAGGCTGTGGACGCAGTGCCAGCGGTGCCAGGGAAGCATGCACAACGAGGTCATCTGCAGCAGCAGAGATTGCCCCATCTTCTACATGCGCATGAAAGCCAAGAAGGACGTCGAGGACGTGGGCAAGGAGCTGGTGCGCTTCGACAAGGATGCGGTATTATGGTAAAGGGAATGGTTGCGTTTACGAGCATCGCTTATTTTGCATGCTACTCCTTGCCGGGTACCGAAATGTGGACACCTCAACGTGAGGCAGAGCTGTGAGTCTGACGGTTTATGGGAGCAGATTTCAAGAGAGGAAAAAAGTCTTCTCAAGGCGTTCAGAACAGGATCCGGAGTTTTCAATAGTCTTTGCATCAAGATACCGAGAATGACAATGGAGTGTTTTCAGGGCTGAAGAAGTCATCTGCTGCTACGTAGGCAATATGCGGTATGAGCTAGAAAAAGCCGCGCTGTGATTGGCTACAAGCAAGAGCTCTGGCTGTTTGGCGGGTTTGCACCATGGCGATAAGCGATAAAGCTCTAGGCTACTGTCCCACCCGGGCAACGACATCACCTCCCCTCAACATCCAACTCGCACTCTTGCCACATCGCGCCATCATGGAGCAAGCCATGAAGAGCTGGGGTAGGCCTCCCCCCCACAGTCCCAATTCCCGTCCACAACGAGCAGCAAAGCATCTGACAAAAGCCGTCTCGCCGCAGAGTTGGAAAACTCCATCAAGCTCGTCGACCCCACGCGCGACGCGCTCTACAACTACGACGCGGACGCGCAAAAGGCGCTCGGCAACGCGAAGCCGTGGAAGGGCGACCCGCACCACTTCCAGCACGTGCGCATCAGCGCGGTGGCGATGCTCAAGATGGTGATGCACGCGCGGGCGGGGGGCGCCATCGAGGTCATGGGCATCATGCTGGGCTACGTGCGCGAGGCGACGTTCGTCGTGACGGACGCGCTGCGCCTGCCGGTCGAGGGCACCGAGACGCGCGTCAACGCCCAGGACGAGGCCAACGAGTACCTCGTGCAGTACCTCGAGCGCGCGCGCGACGCCGGCCAGCTCGAGAACGCCGTCGGCTGGTACCACAGCCACCCCGGCTACGGCTGCTGGCTGTCGGGCATCGACGTCGGCACCCAGGCCACGCAGCAGACGTTTGGCGACCCCTTCCTCGCCGTCGTCATCGACCCCGACCGCACCGTCTCGGCCGGCAAGGTCGAGATCGGCGCGTTCCGCACCTATCCCGAGGGCTACAAGCCCGAAGCGGCCATGGGCGGCGGCGGCGGTGCGTCTTCATCGTCGGCGTCCAACGGCGACGGCTTCCAGACGATCCCGCTGGGCAAGATCGAGGACTTTGGCGCGCACTCGGACCGGTACTACGCGCTGGAGGTGTCGCACTACAAGAGCACGCTCGACTCGCGCATCCTCGAGAGCCTGTGGAACAAGTACTGGGTCGGCACGCTGTCGAGCTCGCCGCTGCTGACGAACCGCGACTACGTCACCAACCAGATCGCCGACCTGGCCCGGAAAGTGCACGAGGCGGAGCTGGCCCGCAACGGGTTCGGCATGGGCCTCGTCGGCAAGCTGAAGAGCGAGCGCGCCAACACGGGCGAGGACGAGCGGCTGGAGAAGCTGGCGCGGGCGGCGGCCAAGATCACGCAGGAGGAGCGGACGGGCTTGTTGGCGGCAGAGGTCAAGGAGAAGGTCTTTGTGGGACGGTCGCTGGCTGATAGTGCTGCTGCTGCTGCTGCTCCCGCTGCGGTACAAGGAGATGATGGCGATACCGAGATGAAGGCTTGAGCTAGATGGAAGAAGGGGAGGCCGACCTTTTTTTTCCCCCGAGCATGCGGGAATTCAAGACGATGGATGGAGGAATGATCACACATTTTACGGCTACGAGACATTTTGCTTTGCATGGCATGGCCAGGCGTTGAAGATGGAAATGGGGTTTTGCTGGCTTTTTATTTCATTTTTCTTTTTTCCCCTCTATATCCGAAAAGCCGGTGGTGAGGGGGGACGTATGATGCTGGTTACGAGTACGAATCCAAGACACGTTGAACTTCCTATAGAGACACCATACATTGGTTCGGCACTTGACTCTATGCATTTGCTTCAGGGACAGAACGGTCCTTTTAGGCTTGTTGCTGTGCGGCTGATGTAATGCGTATGACCATGGCAGAGTTTCAATGCTGTCGCTCCTGTAGTAAGTTTGCAAGGTGGCCTGCACCTAGTTGCCCGCGTTCTTTGCTGAAGAGGTATCGAAAACGCTAAACTTCTGAGAAATGTTTGATATCATGGGAGAGAATGTTCAAGCCAAATTAATCACCGAGCAAGCGGAGTGGCATGTACAACGTGTAAGTGCGTGATGCTCGTTGACACGACGGTGATCATTTGGTCAGTATATCAATATCGAAGCTCTATACGGTGCAGGGGCCCAGGCTTCAATATTCCTCAAATACATTCATATATATATATATCATTTCATAGAGCTCGAGCCCACATAAATGGTCGAGTGTCATCGACCGTCAATCAGAACATGCCTCATCATCCATCATCCCCCTTCCGCCAAAGCCGCCTCGGACCACCTACAACTACTCAAACGCGTCGACCCCGCTCTGAATGGCGTCGTGGATCGCGGCCACGACGCCCTCGCCCACGGCCGTCAGCGTCTCGTTCCCGGCGTACGCCTTGGCCAGCAGCGCCGCGCTGAACGTGTCGTGGTCGCTCAGCAGCAGCCGCAGGCTCGCGGCCACGACGCCCGTCATGCCCGCCGCCGCGAACGCGGCCCTCTTTCCCTCCAGCACCCGCACCGACGCCGGGATCGACACGGCGACGGTGGCGGCCGTGTGCTGGAAGACGCGCGCCGTGCCGGGCTCGTCGATGGGCGCGGCGAGTTCGGCGTCGGCGAAGCCCTTGCGGTTGGCGGCGTGGATGGCGGCGACGGTGGCGAGCACGGGGGCGCCTTGCAGGAGCGAGGTTAGGACGGTGCCGCCAGAGTAGGCCTGCGTCGCGCGCGTGTTGGCGAGGACGCCGGCGTGGATGGCGGTGATGTCTTGGATCAGGGTGTCGGCGGTGATGGTGGTGACGTCGCCGGCGCGCTTGGGGAGGAGGAGCTCATGGCGAGATGACGACGGCGGTACTAGTAATGGCGATGCGGCTGCGGCTGCGGCTGAGGCGGCGAGGAGCAGGGTGATTATTGGCGGGAAATGCATCGTGGAGGGATCTTGATATTGCGCAAATCTCGGTTCCGGGAGCACGAGGCATTGACGGGTTTTTTAATAGCAGACTCGCCTGCGCCCTCTTAAATATGAATGGTCTAAAATAGCCTGCCTTCTCTTCTTGAACGCCAGCCTCGGCAATTCTGGGGGATCGACACAGGAGAGATCCAGATCCAATATGGTGGCGGCGCTCATGGCTTGAAGCTAGAAGACGGGTTCCACTTTGGCCGTCACTACGGTGGTCAGAAGCTGGAATTGGAATTCGTGAGGCTCTGTTCGAGAAGGCGTCCCAGTTTTCTTTCGAACTGCGACGAAAAAGGCAATCGGATCGCGCCTGGTCCAAGCGCCACAATTGACTCGGGGGCACGGCCTCGTCAACGGTTCCGTGCTCGGATGTCTTTGAACGTTTGGGCGTTTGGACGGCCACATGGTCATCAATGCGAGAGGATCACCGGCTGAGCCCTCCGGGGGCGCCAGTGAAACCCCAAGAGGCGCCATGCGGCTATACGATCGTCTTTATGCCTGCCCACGCGTAAACGGCGGCCGGGCCGGCAGCCACACGCCGGGCAGGGGCAGGGCCCGGGTCAATTTTAAACTCGCCTACCGTGGCCGGGCTGACTGCTGCGACGGCAACGATCAACACCCGTCCCTTCGACGACGGCCGCGGGATTTTCGATGGCCTCGTCCTGGAGCCTGGACGCACCTGTGCGGGGCGGCAAGCAATCGCGATTACATCAAAGTTGCTGATCCCGCCGCCGGTGAACGCGGTGAAAGGGTGGGCGGGATGTTCTCCTGATCCGCACCCTTAAGGCCGGCCTGCTCCATGCTCATAGCGTCGTCCACCTGCGCCCCTCTCGCTCCCTCACCGTATTGCGCCGTTGTACAGCAGTCAAAGACGCCTGGGTCCCACTCGCTCCCCCCGTCTTCTGATCGATTTTTCCCTTTTTCTATCTCTCCCTCCCCTTCCTCTCCCCTTCTCATTTCCCCCCGCCGCAAATCAATCATTCTGCCTGTTTCCTTTCCCCGGACCAGCCCGTTCCAATCTGGGGGAGCAGTGTCGATAGTGCTGTGAGATCTGCAGCCCCGTCGACCTCGAGGCCTCTTTTGCATCTTGTCGTGACCTCTTCTTGCCGTACTTTTCAGCACTTTCGTCCGTGGCAGCACTTCTGCATCCCTCCTCCTGTTGCAGCGTGACTCAAAAACAAAACACGCTCATCATGAAGACTGCAACCGTCCTTCTCCTCGCTCTCTCCATCGCGAGCAGCGCCTCCGCCGCCGCCGTTGTCGACCCCAGCGCAAACACACGTGAGTAGAGCTCGAACAACTGTCCCCTATTCTCTTCATCCACGAAGTCAGAAGAAAAAAAAAGAAAACAAAAACACAGTGCACTCTCTCTCATCAGTGACGCCAAACTTCCAAGCTACAATCATGACTCGTCGGGTCACAAAAAAGGCAAAAAGGCTCACACATCGCTCAAACAGGCCGCATCGGACCGCCGGGCAGCGGCAACAACAGCTACAACAACACCCCTCGCTCACCCATTGCCGCCGCCGCCGCCGCCGCCCCTCCCGGCCCCTACAACGCCACATCCACGCCATCTCCCTCCTCCCCCGCCCACATCACCTCCCTCAAAGCCGCCTCGCGCCGCCGACCCTGGGGCGACTGGGGCAGCTCACGCAGCATGAAGCAGCGACGATCGAGCGACAGCTCCGACGACGACGACGACGACGTGGCCGCCTTCGTCGTGTCCTCCGGCCTGCTCAAGGGCACCGGCACCAAGAGCGGCAGCGCCAACGCCGGGAGCATCGACACTCCCAGCAACAGCAACAGCAACAGCAACGCCGAGAGCAACAACATCGGCACTACTAGCAACGACAACACCAACACCGTCAACCCCTCCGCCGCTACCACTGACAACAACAACGACGACGACGACTACGCCGCGCCCCGCCGCCGCCCAGGCGGGTGGCCGCACTTCCGCCTACCACGCTCTAGCTCATCTACTTCTGACGACGACGATGACGACAACAGCAAACCCACCTACACGCCCATCGCCACCTGGGCCGGCATCATCGTGGGCGCGTCGGCGGGGGCGTCGCTGCTGGCGGCGGGGCTGTACGCGGGCGTGGTGAAGCGGCGGCAGCGGAGCGCGAGCCGCGCGGAGCGGCAGGCGCTGTACGCCGAGAAGCGGGAGGAGGATGATCGGCGGGTCTGGGAGGGCGATGACGAGCATGATGTTGGGGATTGGGGCGTCGGGCATGGGACCAGGGCGGGCGAGGTGGTGGTTGGGGGGGATCCGGAGAAGGGGGGCGTGGTGGTGGAGGTGCAGGATTATAGGGGGGTTAGTAGGGGGTGAGGACCGGAAGAAGGGAAAGGAAGAAAGGAAGAAAGAAAGAAAGAAAAAGAAAAAGTGAAAATTGGGGGTGGAAGATTAGCTGGACGGGGAGGCGGCCTGAGAGTTTTGGGTAATTGGGGTCTTGGGATGAGAAACAGACAGTGGGGGAATAATAAAAGCGGGCAGGCGATGTGTGAGGTGCTTGTTGGCGAGCATCTCACGGAGGTGGAGTGAAAGGTAGGCGGAAAGTCGGAATATGTGACGTCCAGGACTGTCCTCACCAACGAGGAGCCTGGTAGTAATGTGTAACCCTCCCTCTTCGGAATAATGAAATCCAAACGATCATTCCAGCTCAATTCGTATACAGAAATATATATATTGTTACCAAACGAAATCCGGAAATGATGCAAGTGATTAGATGAAAATGAGCAAAGTAGTCCACCTTCACTTCCAATGATGTATACAGCTATGACTACAGCCAGTCTTGTGAATGACTATGCACAGACGTAGTTCATCATTCTCGCCAAACACTCGTCCCTCCCCAGCACCTCCATCATATCCGCAATGCCTGGGCCGTGCTCTCCATCTGCCAACGCCGTCCTGAGATGTTTGTATACATCTTTCTTCGCCTCTTTTACCACCGAAATATCCGGGTCCGAGTTTGGCTCTGTCCGAGCCTCCACCAACATATTCGCTGCATCATTAATGCACTCGTGCAAGGCCGCTGCCGTCCAATCTTCTGGAATGAACGCTTGCTCGAAGACTTGCTGGACCACATCTCTTTGAGACTCCGGGCAGCTAATCGAAGGCGTAAAGTCCGTGAAGAAGTATTCATGTTCGACCAGGAAGTCATGATGTTTCGTAAAGTTTTTGGCGTCTATCCGTAGCACTGCCGCAACGTAGTCCCTCAAGGGCGTGCTCTCGAGAAGGCGTTGACTGCATGAGATGGGATTCCCGCTTTCGAGCAGAGGCACTAACTGCTCTACTGTCTGGTCGAAGAAAGGGTCACCGGGGACCAGGCGCCGAAGCGAGTGTTGATGCTGTAGGTAATGCAGCTTATCGTCCGTGACAGTCGTGTTTCCCTTTGTGAATTTGACCGTAAACTGCATACACGGTCAGTGTTGTCAAGGCGATGATGACCCAAATGAGACGGCTTACGTTATCAATCAGTTCTTGCATAGACATCACATCGCTCCGATTTCTATGTGACCACCCCAGCAGAGCAACAAAATTGTTGACCACTTCGGGCAGGTAGCCATTCCTTCGGTACGACGCAACGTCAATGTCCATGTTCCTCTTGCTGAGCTTGTTCCCTTCCTCGTCCACAAGGAGGCCGACGTGAGCAAACGCTGGTGGCTCCCACCCAAACGCATTGTACATTGCCACGTGTCTCGGGGTAGACGGTAGCCACTCGGTGCCTCTGATGACGTGCGTGATTTTCATGTGGTGGTCGTCGACCACGTTGGCCAAGTGATAGGTAGGCAGCCCATCCGACTTCAGCACAATGGGATCATCGTAAGCGTCGTCAACCTTCTTCGTCGCTACTTTCGTGCCTTTTCCGCCCCTTCCCACCGTGCCGTAGACGAGGTCGGAAAACGACGGGTATTTGTCCGGAACGAGAAGCCGTACGACGTGCGCTTCGCCATTGGAAGCTCTGTCTTCTGCCTCTTCCTTCGGTATGTGCGCACATTTGCGGTCGTAGTCGGTTGGTAGCCCCAACTGGGCGCGGTGCTGAGCGAGGTCGTTCAGTCTTTCCGGTGTGCAGAAGCAGCGGTAGGCGTGGCCGGTCTCGAGCAGCTTCGTCGCATGGTCCTGATAGAGCTTCGTTCGTTCGGACTGCCGGTAGGGCCCATACGGGCCTTCGACCTCAGGACCTGTTGCTGTCAATACACTGCCTTGAGCATGCGGGCAGACCACAACACTCACCCTCGTCCCACTGCAAACCTGCCCATCTCAAGTCATCCAGCAGCCGTGCCTCTGCATCCGGAACGGTCCTTTTCTTCTTCCGTAAGCCAATTGCCCTCGCGGAACGGATGCGCCGAACTTCAACGGACCTGGTCTGTATCCTCTATTCTCAGCAGGAATTGGCCACCGGTGCGTTTGGCCAGAAGATAGTTGAAAAGCGCGGTCCGCAGGGAGCCCAGATGCAAGTATCCGGTGGGCGAGGGTGCGAATCGCGTCCTTGCAGGTCCGTCTGGCAACGCGTTCTTCTTCAGTGGCTTCTGGAGCGGCGCGTGGTTCGACTTGCGTCTAAGGGCTGCGCGCGACAACCGCAGGCAACACGACGTGCAAACAAAGTTGGCACGCCGCGGCGCCAACGATAGCAACAGCGCCATGGCTTGTGCGTCCGTGAATTGCGAATGGGAGAGAAGAATGACGGAGCTTCAGTGTCGTGTCAAAGCAGCTGGGAAAAACTCCGGCGGGAAGACGCGATCCCGGGAGCTGCACGCGCATCAGCACCCCACCGTGCGTCACGACCCCCCGGCCAGTGCCACCACCCCTCAGCCTGCTGCTGCTTGCTTGCTCGCTCGCACCCCGCCCAAAACAACTTCGCAACGAGCCATTCATGCCGCGCCGCATCCGCCACCACTGCCTCCTGCTCGCGCGCGCCCTCAAACCGCACCACCCACCATGACGTCGCCCGCCTGGCTGTCCGACTACTCCACCGCCCTGCGCGCCCGCGACCTCCGCGAGAAGGCGCAGGAGGCCCACATCAACGCCTGTACGTACATCCCGGCCCAGCAGCAAGTCCCTTGTCGCAGCTCACCTACCAACCCCCCTTAAAATAAATCTCCCGAATTAACGTCTTCCCCCCCGCCGCTCTGCACAGACACCAAGCTCGCCGACCGCACCGCTCGCCTCGAAGCCGAGCGCACCAACGCACCACCACCCCCGACACCGACCGCAGCCGCCTCCCCGCAGCAAGCGACAAAGAGCAAGCCCAGCCCCTCACGCTTCGGGCGGTCCAGCCCAGCCGCAGCCGCAACCGCAGCCCCGGACGCGGACCCGGCCAGCGGCATCGGCGGCGGTGGCAGCAGCGGCGCAGGTGGAGACGGAGGAGGCAACGGCGGAGCCCTCTCGCGGCTGCGGGCCGACCTGACCGCGACGCAGACGTCGCGGGCGACGCTTTCGACGCAGCTGGCGGGGGCGACGGACGCGCTCGCGGCGCTCAAGACGCGGGCGGCGCGCGACGAGAAGGCGCTGGGGGAGCTGCGGGCGGCGCGCGCGGCGCTGGAGCGCAAGCTGCGCGACCGCGAGAGCGAGATCAAGGGCAAGAACCGCCTCGTCGAGGAGGTGCAGGACGAGCTGGTCAGCGTCAACCTGCAGCTCAACATGGCCGAGCAGCGCAGCGAGGAGCTCGAGCGCGAGAACAAGGAGCTGGTCGACCGCTGGATGAAGTATAAGCGGGAGGAGGCGGAGAGGATCAATACGCAGTCGAACTGGCGGTGAATCACCGGTGTCTGGTCGATGGCGGCGGCGTTCCTTTTCGTGAGGACTGGGATTAGGGTGCTTTTTCTCGTTGGGACCTGGTGTGCTGGTTATGCTTTTTGGACGGTATTATGAAGTTTACTGTTCGATGAAGAGCTATCAATATCCCTGCATCTAACTGCAAGGGAAGTATGAGCGAAACTCGACAAGAGCTGCAACAAGCTCACGCTTGTGTGTTCATTCTTCGTACCGTTTATAACAACCGGCGATAGCATCGCAACTGATCCTGGTGCTCTCCAGACCAGAGTCCGCATTGATGAAGTGATATATCGATCTCAAGACCACCATGTATGAATGAAGATTACATGCTCAACCGCGTGCCGAGCGAAATGCTGAGTGTAGAGAATCGACAACTCCATCTCGATCCCTTGTCAAGATACCTCTCTGTAACCCAACTGACCGGCATGACCCTTTTTAAACCGCAACGAACCGGGAAATCTAATCCATCCAGAACCGCAAACGCCTCCCCGATGCAGCTTTCACTCGTTCCGGGGGCCCTACACCCTCCTAAAACCGCTGTTCGTGTTAATAACAAGCATTTACTGCGTAGCGCACTGAGGACCACCCTCCATGTCATCATCATCATCCTCCCAAGCGTTTGCGGCACGCGGGTCGTCCGAGTTGGCTCCGAAGTCATCCAGATCGACATCAGCCTCGAACTCGACGTCCTCGACGTCGTCAGCCTTAATCGCCGGCTCAGGTCCGGGGAGCAGCTCCCTGATCTTCTTCAGCGCGGCCTCGTCCTGAATGTAGCCGTCCTCGGGGAACTTGATCTGGACAACGAGGTACAGATCACCCCGAGCGTCGCTCTTCTTGATAGGCATGCCCTCACCAGGCACCTTGAACACCTCACCAGGCCGGAGGATCTTGCCCTGGGGCTGCTTGACATTGAGGGATATGCCGCGGTCGTCCAGGTGGGCCAGGACAACGCGGTGGAAGCCGGTCAGCGCCTCGGCGAGGGTGACGTGCAGGTCGGCGGCCAGGTCGGCGCCGGCGCGACGGAAGACGGGGTGCTCCTTCTCGACGAGCTCGAAGACGATGTCGCCGGGCTCTTGGTCGGGCTGCTGGTCGGCCTCGCCGGCGAGCACGATGCGCTCGCCCTCGCGGGCGCCGCGGGGGATGTAGAGCTCGAGGATCTTGCGCTTCTCGACGACGCGCTTGCCCTTGCACTTCTTGCACTTTTCCTTGTCCTTGAACACCTTGCCAGAGCCGCTGCAGTTGGCGCACTGGGTCGTGACTTGGCTGAGCATGCCGCCAATAGTCTGAATCCGAAGCGTCGAGCCTGGAAATGCGCGTCAGTTCAACTCCATGGAGGAGAGTATGCGTGCCCACTCGCACAGGGTAAACGAACCTTGGCCGGCGCATACCGAGCAGTCGTGCGGCTTCGCCTTGTCCTTTCCGCCCGAGCCCTTGCACGTCTCGCAGATGACGTTCTTAGTGCTCGCGAACCGCGTCGTCTTGCCCTTGTACAGCTCCTCCAGCGTGACCTCGTACTCTTGCACCTCGTCCTTGCCCTTGCGCGGCCGGCGTGGTCCTCCTCCGCCGCCCATCCCTCCCATTCCCGGCATGCCGCCCATGCCGCCGCCCATGCCGAACATCTGCGACAGCAGGTCGTCGAGGTCTACGTCGCCGCCGCCCATGCCGCCCGGACCGGGCCGGCTGCCGTCGAAGGCGGACATGCCGTGCATGTCGTATACCTCGCGCTTCTCGTCATCGAACAGGATTTCGTAGGCTTGGGAGACGGCCTTGAAACGGGCTTCGGCAGCCTCGCGCTCGTCCTCGGAAACTTTGTCGGGGTGTGAGGATAATGCGGCCTGTACGCGAGGAGGGAAAGATGAGTGATTCAGCGGCGAACTGTCTCCACGGCGGAAGAATAGTGTCCGTTGTTTCGTACCTTGTGGTAGGCCTTCTTGACTTCGGATTTGCTTGCGCCTCGCTCGATGCCGAGGACCTCTTTGCAAATTATTAAACGTATAAACGTAAGAAGTTTTAGATCTTACCGTAGAGGTCGGTTTCACCGGAGCCGCTCATTTCTGTGCAGTGGAGCAAAAGAGGTCAGCGAGTCTTGTCCCAACAGTGCGCGCAGTCTGCGCAATACGCAAGGCGGAACCCACTTATTTCGCGACGAGTTTGTGCGGGTACTCGATTATTTTTGGGGTGCGGAAGCTTCGGCAGAGAGAGTCGATGTCAGGAAAAGCAGTATGACCGACCCAAAAATTTGACGGCAGCTTGAAAAAGCTGTTGTGGCGGGGGAAAAAAGTTGTTGTTGCATCAGCGACAAACTTCCAGTACGGTTGCCTGTAAGAGGGTCCGCGCCAGCTAGCCAAAACGGCGACGGCTACTGCCCTCAGTATCCTACTACTTGACTTTCCCCCTTAGTATTTCTAATAATCTTTATGTCTACTTTGCGCACTATAATAACGCGTTCTATCGGGTCAGGGCCACCCGCACCACGCCATGTCCTCCCTCTCTGCATGCTACTACTACTACTGCTGCTGCCGCCGCTGTTATATTTAACCCGCTGTATCTTCTCGCCCCGCCCCTCCTAAATATACCTACGTCACTCCGGGCTGTGCGATAACTACTTAGTGTTTTCTCGGCGATTTACGTTTTTATTGCCACTACTAAGCAATTATATTTGATAAGGCCGCGGGCATACGTATTTAGCTAGGTAGGCTAGCTGGCGCGGACCCTCTTACAGGCAACCGTACTTGAAATGGCACGGACCAACCAGCGGCGGGAAGATTTCCCAAGTACCTCCGCACCATCTGCAACACCACCGGCACCGCAACTCCACAGCCCCCCATTCCCGCCATGGCAAGCAGAGGGGCAGCAGGCTCCCTGAGGGGCCTCGTCAACTCCGCCACCCGAACCAATCTTCAATGCTTCCGCAATGCCGTATGCCGCCAAACACTGTCGATACAGCTCTCGCCGCACAGCTAACCCGTCGACAACGCAGTCCGCGCCCTCGATAACACGCTCAATGGCAACCGAAGCCCCTCTCGAAAACGCATCCCCCTCCACCATCGCCACCGCCGCGGCCGCAATCCCGTCCATCACCACCACCGGCTCCACCATCCCCATCGCAAACCTCAACCTCTACTCGCCGCCCATCCCCGAGCACATCCGCCCGTCCACCGTGCCGACGACCATCTACCGCTTCCCGACCATGGAGCCGCTGCGCTTCCTCTCCTACCCGTCGTCGCACCTGCTGCTGCCGCTGCGGCGCGACATCCTGCACCGGGCCGTCGTCTACGAGGGGGACGCGACGCGGCAGGGGACGGCGTCGGTGAAATGGCGCGACGACGTGCACGGCAGCGGGCGCAAGATCCGGCCGCAGAAGGGCAGCGGCCGCGCGCGTCTGGGCGACCGCAAGAGCCCCATGCTGCGCGGCGGCGGCGTCGCCCACGGCCCGCACCCCCGCGACTTCGCGACCGCCCTGCCCCGCAAGATCTACGACCTCGCGTGGCGCACCGCGCTGTCGTACCGCTACCGTCGCGGCGAGCTGATCGTCGTCGAGGACGGCGCAGAGATTCCTGAGCCCACGGCCAAGTATCTCGCTGGCGTGTTCGAGCTTAATGGCTGGGGCAACAAGAATGGCAGGAGCTTGGTTGTGACGCAGGAGCCGAGGAAGAACTTGTGGGCGGCGATTGAGAATGCGGGACGGCACGGTGTGGTGAAGACGTGGATGGAGGTGGATGTCAAGAATCTGCTGGAGTTGGGCAGGCTGATTGTGGAGAAGAGCGCATTGGATCTGATCCTCGAGCATCACCAGACTGACCTTCAGAGGCCGAAGACTGGTATCCTGAAGGCATGAGATAGTGGCTTGGGCTTGTATTTTACAAGTCGGTATAGCGAGAATATTCCATGTAAAATTGGAGTATTGCATTATTTGTGTACACCACACTTTGTACGTACTTCTCTGCATGGTATGGAGTTTGATCCGATCAGCCCGTTCAGAAGGCTACATATAGGAACACGGTCCTGCCATGCTGTGCGGGTTCAAAAGTATTACGTCGTTACTGCTACAATACGTGCAGAGTTGAAACGGACATCCAGACGCATATACTCTTTTAGCAGTCGCGACGATATTAACATTCCGACGACTCCTTAAAATCCTCACGCCTGCTGGAAAAAGCAGGTTGTAGTACTAATACTAATGGAATTTTCTCTTTTTCATTCGTCTTTGGCTGTTCAACTGCGTTCTCCATATATATACAATTGTGCCAGTCAAATGGCTCTACATTCCACGCTGAATCTATCTGCCCCACGTGCCTCCGCCATAGCCGGCTCTCCCGAAAGCATCAAAGCCCTGATTATACCTACCGCCTCCCATGGCTTGCTGCCTCTGCCACCTTTCCTGCCTAATCCTTTCTTCCTCAAAAGCTATCCTTTCCTTCTCTAGCTTTTCAGCTTCAGCCTGCTTTCTCCTCTCCTCCTCCTTGACCTTCCACCTTGAAACCTTAGGCTGGTCCTTCTTCCCATTCGCCGCATTCTCCGCGACTTCCATCTCTTTCTCTTGTTGAATTCGTTGCTTCTTCGCTTCCTCGTCCACCTTCGGACCATCAAAGGACAATACCATGATGGCCCCCAACTGACCTTCCGGCTCGATCCTCTCCTTCGCACCCTCAACCTCGGCCACAGTCTGCCTCACGGTCTCCAGAACATGACTTGCCTCGGCCATGGTCGCCTTCCTGCCCCTCTTCTTGGGGCCCATGGCCACCTCGACGCGCCTGCCCTCCTGCAGAAACTCCTTCAGGCGCTTCATCCAGTGCTGCAAGTCGTTCGGGCTGACGGCCCAGTTGAGCTCGATCGTCTTGGCCAGCTCGTCGGGGTTCTTCTTGGCCTTCAGCCGGGCCTTTGTGCGCTCCTGCTCGCGCAGCGCGGTCTTGGCCACGATCTTGCAGACGGGGAACGGGTGCTCCGACTCCTCCGTCGGCGCGTCCAGCTGCACCAGGTGGTTCATGATGCGGTCCATGTCGTTGAGCACGGTTCTGAGCCGCTGGCGCGGCCGGAAGACGCCCTCTTCATCGATGAGGTTGATGTAGATGGACCCGATCTCCTCGTCGTACGGCTTCGAGCGCTCGACCGGCGGCCGATACTTGCTTGCCGCGCGGCGCTGGTTGTGCGGCGTGAGGGCTGGGATGAAGATTGTCGGGGCCGCTGAGGGCCGGATGAACGAGGCGGCTCGTGGCGTTGCGGGCGCGACGGAGACGGTGGGTTGGATGAAGACGCGGAAGAGAGCTTGCGCGGTGGTGGAGATTTGCCGCGTGTGTGCCATCTTTCTCTTCTTTCCAGCAATGGCTTCGCAGTTGGAATGCAGTTGGAATGCAGTTGGAATGCAGTTAATGAAAGAGCGAATTGATGCGACGCTGAGAGGGTTGACGAAAGCAAAAAACAGAAGGGTGAGTGGTGGTGTGGTGCAGGTTGGAGGAGCTTGGGTGAAGCTTTCCTGGCTCCGCCGCGGCGGCCAACCAGCGGCTCCAAAAAATCTCGGGGGACGTGATCATCGGCCGCCCGCGTCCGCCTACCCACACCTCGACCACCCACAACAACACTCAATTGCCGCCCCAACCCGACTCCGATCATGTCCGCTGCGAAGCAGGCCGCGCGCCCGCTGCAGACGTGCATTCGCTGCTCACGGACGCCCGTGTCGCTGCAGTCCCGGACCTTCACCAGCAGCGCCCCAGCCGCCGACGAGGCCCAGGTCCAGAAGCCGCAGCAGTCATCCGCGCCGGCCCCCTCGTCCACCGATGCCGCGAGCCTCGATCCGAACACCGTCGTTACGCGCCGTGAGGAGAAGAAGCTGATCAAGTCGGGCGTCTACCCCATCGGCTCTCGGAGACGTCGCGCGGCGCTGGCGCAGTCGCAGAACATTCCATTCGAGCAGCTCCCGTACCAATGCTTTCAGGAGGCGCGGAAGGTGCTCAAGGCGGATCGGGCGGAAAAGGTAGCGGCGATTGAGGAACAGCTCGCGCGGCTGGCTCGCTTGCGGGCGCAGGACCCGGCCGTGTCGGGCGGCGAGAAGGAGAAGAATGTGCGGTTGATGAGCATGCAGAACCGTTTGGAGAAGCTGAAGATCCTGGCCGATATCAACGATCCGCTCGTTAAGAAGAACTTTGAAGATGGGAAAGGTGAGATGCTGCTGCTGCTGCTGCTGTTTGAAAAACTATTCAGGAAGCGATGCTGACTTTGGGGGACGACAGGCAATATGCTCAAACCCGTCTACCGTTACCTGGCGGAGAGGAAATGGCGCGAGTACAAGAGGCTGCTCGTCGAGCAGCGCATCACCACGATGCATATCATCCCCGACGTTCTTCCCGCTATGGAGCAGAAGGCCGACGTCAGCATAATGTTTGGGGATCGCAAAGTCCAGCCCGGCGACTTTGTCGCTTCCAAAACTAGCGAGATCCCGCTCACCCTCAGAGTGCAAGTGTTCGACAAGGGTGAGAGGCTGGTGTCGATTGTGGTCGTAGACTCGGACGTACCGAACATGGAGAAGGACGGCTTCGACTACCGCTGCCACTACATTGCCGCAAACATTCCGATTTCTCCTGTGAAGGGATGGGTTCGACTTGGGAACTTGTCGGCAGACTCTCAGGTTGCGCTTCCCTGGCTCCCACCGTTTGCCCAGAAGGGCAGCCCTTATCACAGGTACTCTGTCTTCATCCTCGAGCAACCCGAGGGCAAGACGTTGGACATTGCAAATGTCAAGGCTCAAGTCAAGCGGGATGGATTCATTCTGCGTGGCTTCATCGATAAGCACCATCTGACGCCTGTGGGTATCAACATGTTTAGAGCGGAGTGGGATGAGAACACGGACGAAGTGATGGAGAGAGCCGGCATCGAGGGAGCGGACATCGAGTACAAGAGGAACAAACCGGAGAAGCTGCCGTACAAGAAGAAGGACGGCGCTCGGTATAGGTGAGGTGCTTGATGGGCACATGGCACGAGGACTGTAACATATGTACGAACACATCAAGTGGGCTGTCTGGTCCGGATGTGACGGGAAGGGTAAAAGAAAATCCACATGAAATCTTCCAGCTTTGCAGGCATCTCTCCATGAGCAGGCTTCGAGAAGCTATGCTGGGTGCGAGGAGACGGGAGAACTGCACCTTCTCGTGAAGTCAGCCGTGCAGGGAGGCTAAAGCAACGGGGCAGCCCAAAGACTGTAAGGGAGCGTCTGTCTCTAGCGGGCTCACCGGCCGATTAATTGATAGGTAAGACCTGGTGGGTGGCAGCGACCCGGACCGTCTCTGACGTCGCCCCTTCCCTCTGGGCTTCGCTTGTTCCCCAACCTTCCCTCCAGCCCACACCGAGCGCCAACCAAACGTGCAAACGCAAATGCAGTCAAAATGCGGCAGGTTTCAGCCGGAATCCGCATTCTCTATTAAATCTCCAAGTAGCGGTACCCGGAAGACCCTGTTCGCGCGCGCTGGCTCCAACAGCTTGTGCAATGGCTCAGCGGCGGACGCCACGCAGTGTCCAAGCCTCCGAAACATTGCCTTCAAAACTTCATCTGGCCTATGCCATTGCCGTTGTTCAATCGAAGCCTCCCGACCTCAGTGTCAAAGGTAAGTCCCACCCTCTCTGACCTGGTAGTTGCGGGGACATGGCCGAGGAATCTATATCTTACCAAGCATACTCAATGGATGGTTTAATTTTTCCTAGACTACATTCTACACCTTCGGGAACACTTGCGGCCTAAGAGCAAGGTCGATATCAGGGCTGGCCCAGAAAGACACCTCAATTCTGCCAGCTACTGGGTAGAGAGGTTCCACCAAGCAGATGCTGCTCGGGCGAAGCTTGAGACCAAGGTCACCGAGTACGAGAGAGAGATAGAGCGCTTGAAGTCTGAGCTTCGCTCTATACAAAGCGGATCTACCACCCGACCAGCTGCACCAATGAAAAGGCGGAAAGATGAAGTACCACTGGGATCATCGGCTCCAGCAACAAAGCGACGCAAGATCGAGCATGCTGACTCATACGCCTCCTCTGTTGAGACGGTTGATGATACGCTCCCCGAAAACATGGAATCTTTGAGTGCCGTTCATGAAGGTGAGAAAGCATACACTTTTCTACCTATTCCAAGGGAAATAATGACCATATTATAGAGGGGTCAAAGCTGACCCAACATCTGTATCACGCTCACAAACACTACAAAGGCCACTCTCGCGGAGGCCACCAATTAGCGTGCCACCTCGTGCAGGCCGCCAACTGCCTGGCGCCTCTGCTCACCTCTGCGTGCCAACGACATCACCAACGCGTGGGATGCGCGAAATCGCGACCCAGCGGATCCAATGATTCCGTGCCGGAACCTGTCCTGGCTGCGTACGACAACGAGCTAATATCAACATTCGAGGCTGCAGCTCGAATCTTCATGTCCCTCTTCTTTGGCCTGAAAAAGCTGAATGCGGAGACGTCAACCCCAGAAGACCGTGGAGCCGTCACATACAGCTTCGTCCGCATGTTTAGCCACGTGCTCGACACTCTCACACAGAGCTCATCATCCCAGGCAGCCGAGGAGGCGGCTCTCACCCTCGCCGTCAACTCCAGAAGGCAGATGACCACCCGTGGAAGCCAGAAGGTCTTCGGCAGGACAAACCAGGACCCGTTGGCAACGCGACTGCTCTCGAATTTTCTCTCCAACGTTCTCAGCGCGCCCTCCGCCGGCGGCAGCGAGCCTCACCACCACCATCACCACGAGCTGGCGGAAGGCTTCCTCTTCGTCCTCTTCCGGCGCCTGGGCGACCGCATCTTTCTCTGCACCTTCGGACACCGCAAACGCGCTTCGGTCGCGGACGACATCGACGCCTGGGCCGATCCCGACGCAGAGCCTCCGGCGCCGCCTGACGATGAAGGAGGAGGAGGAGGAGGCCCACCGCCGGCGACGGCGACGGCGACGGAAGACGGTGGCAACAGAGAAAAGCAGATCGAGCAGCGGGCGCTGGCGATCGAACTGCCGCTGCTCGTGGCCCTGCTCGAACGCGGCCTCGCAATGGCGCGGCACCACATCGCGCCGCTATCGTCATCATCATCATCATCATCGTCCGCCGCCGCTCCCTCCTCTTCCTCGCGCAAGCAGAAACAGCACGGGGCCACGACGAGAGCGGCAACCGCAACGGCAACGACAGCCTTTTCCGTCCCGAAATCTTCGGGGACGAGCGGAAGCAGCGGCAGCAGGCCGTCGCCGGAAGCCCTGAAGGCTGGGCTGAGCTTGCTTGCGCGGAAGAAGCTGGAGCGGACGCTCGCGCATGCCATTTTCTTCAGCGGCGGCGGCGGCGACGACGACGGCGACGACGATGATGAGGGGGCGGGAGAGGACGAGATGAGCGAGTGTTTGACCATGCCGGTGAAGCAGGCGTTGATGGAGGTGGTGGCGGTGGGGGGCTCTTCGGCGCGGAAGCAGAAGACGAAGAAGATGAGTTGGGAGCGGGGTGATGGTGAGGAGGAGAAGGATGTGAAGGCGTGGTTTGTGGAGAGGGTTTGGGGCTTGGTCGGGTGGGAGGCTGTGCTTGAGATGAGGTAGGAGGGATGATGGCGGGGGTGTCTGAGAGCGTTGTTGCTGGGAGGGAGGGTGTGGCTATGTGGAGCGAGAGGCATCATCGTTTGCTCGGATTTTCTCCAAAGGAGTGATGTGTGGAGAACGGTCCTCGAACTTTCTGAATGGATAGCTACTCCTGAGATAATTTCGGCAGTCTAAGCACTTAAACCACTGCTTTAGCTTTCGTTTCTCTCTTCCTCAATGTTACTCTTTCGTGGAAGGAAAAGAACGACGTTCCTACTTCTTTCTCAGAAGTGTCTAACCGCCCTCGTTGATTTATGCAGTCTCAAGAAGACCCATATCTACGCCCAGCCGGATCCATGCTTCAGATTGTCCATGTCATAACGTCATGGTGTCCTCTTCTTCCATGAGGGAGATCACAGACAAAATTGAATCTCTTGCACCCAACTTTGGGAAATTGGGGGGAGGGGAATCCGACTGTATCTGTGACGATATGCACTGTTCGACTCGAGGTAATGTAGATGATCGGAGTATGCATTCGTGGAGCGAGGGCACTAGCATCGGCCGAGAATTTCGGCCATCGGGCAAGGTCAACAGTGCCAGCCAACTGATGGCGAGTACCTTGATTATCGGGAGCATGCATTGCATGAGTGTGCGGATGGTATTCCTTCCGCTGCTCGATCCCAGTCAAGGAGAGGAGGATTGATGTATCGAAACGATGTTCATCTTCACGGAGGGGGTCCGCCTCTTGTCCAAAGGCCGTGATGATGATGATGGGGGGAGATTGGCAAAAGACAGTTTGCTCACGCCGGTAGCACGTCGTCGATGAAGGATGCCAGACAGCCGAGCAGAAAGGATGAGCAGAGGTGGCGGCTGACGCCCAACATGTGGGCTCCTCTTCACTCGTCTCTCCTATAGTTAATGAGGGTATTTGAGAAGCCACCAGCCACAAGACATTCTCCGGTGGTGACAGGTGGAAAAGAAAGCGAGAGCGTGACACAAAACGAGGGGCAGCATCAAGCCCTCGGGCGGCACAGTCACAAGCGAGCGTCGACGAGAAACAAAAAGAAAATGTCACCACACGTGGCGTGCATCTCTCGGATGCGTGTCGAGGCTCGTGGCGCGCGCCTCGTCTTGCTGGCCGTTGTTCCTTTCGCCATGGCGCGGTGGAGGATGCGGCGCATCGTGCCCCGGGGGTGAAAGCAGGCTAGGGCCAGACGCCTCCTTTTCGTCCTTTCATCGGCAGCAGATAAGAGGGCGAAGTGGATTGGGTGGATTGGGCAGAAAAGCTTTCTGGTCGAACGCCGCAGCCGAGCATGAGGTGCGTCTGGGCGCATTCTGGGCGGGGGGTCCGTCGGGATTTCTGGCCGACGTTCCCGCAGGAGGGAGGTATTTTTAATTTGGCGAGGAACTGACGAGAGCACCCGGGCAGAGTCGAAGGATTGGATAGGATGGCAAAAGGTGTTTCATGGATAAGCGGGCCTGCGTGCTTTTCAGCCCTTCTGCGCGTGGAACAATCTGCAGAGAAGAGGCGGACCCGGCAATTAAGCAAAATGTCCGCACAGGGGAGCGATGTGCATTGGATTTTGGTGAAACAGTTGCAGCTTGTGTTTGAGAGCGTGGTCCAGGGCGTGCTGCGTGCGGCGATCAGGGCGAGGATGCAATACGGGCGGCAGGCGATGGTGGTGTCTGCTGTGCCGCACACGGACTCGAAGGATCTCGTTCTAGTCTGGTTCGATGCAGGGCCGTGATCCCCGTGGGGAACAGCGTGTCTGCGGTGGGTGATGCGGACGGGCGACGGCTGGCGCAGCACGGGCGGCGACGGGAGGCGACGGGCGGACTGGGCGGGTGGTGCGTCTCCGGGGCCCAGATTGAGGCACGGGCTGACCCCAGACTCGACGAGGGTGTGGGGAGAGTCGGACGCTGGCCCTCCGCGATGGTTGCGACCAAGTGCCGCCAATGATTTACCCGAAACCCTTGCGCCTGCCCGGTGGCA
Source organism: Diplodia corticola (assembly GCF_001883845.1). Taxonomy (NCBI): domain Eukaryota; kingdom Fungi; phylum Ascomycota; class Dothideomycetes; order Botryosphaeriales; family Botryosphaeriaceae; genus Diplodia; species Diplodia corticola. Next base: position 137,140 of record NW_017971539.1, read on the forward strand.
CGGCATGGCCCGGCACGGCAAGCGGCTGCCCAACCCTGTCTCCACGCCACACCAACTCTCTCTCCTCCTGCGTGAGCTGACCTGCAGCCCACCGCGCTGCTTGGCGCCCCGATGCTGCTGCTCCGTACATATATTCCACAACTCCCCCACCGGAGCCCCGACTAGCTCCCCAAACACCATCCAGACCCACTTCCACCCCAGACCATGGATTCCAAGGACGTCACCACCGTCCACGACGAGCTTCAGGTGCGAGCCGTCCCTCAGCGCCCCCCGCACGCCTGCTAACCCGCTCCAGCTCGACGAGAAGGCCAATGTCGCCGCCGTCAAGGAAATCACCGGCAACGAGGCCTACAACGAAGCCCTCATCAAGGAGCCGCCGCGCCCCTTCAGCGGCCCCAGCATCGTCCTCTACTGCTGCTGCCTGGTCGGCTTCTGCTGTTCCACCATGAACGGCTACGACGGCTCGCTGCTGAACGGCCTGCTCGCCAGCGATGACTTCAAGGCCTTCTTCGGCGGCAGTGAGGACGGCATCTGGGCCGGCATCGTCACTGCCATGTACCAGATCGGCTCCGTTGTCGCTCTGCCCTTCGTCGGCCCGGCCATCGACAGCTTCGGCCGCAAGGGCGGCATGCTCATCGGCGCCCTGCTGATCGTCCTGGGCACCATCATCAACGCCACTACCTACTACACCGCCAGCATCGGCCAGTTCGAGGCCGGTCGCTTCATCCTCGGCTTTGGAGTCTCCATTGCCACCGCCGCCGGTCCCATGTTCGTCGTCGAAGTCACCCACCCGGCCTACCGCGGAGGTACAGTCCCTGCCCCTGACCTTGCAACTCTAAACTGACTCCTGCAGTTGTCACCGCCCTGTACAACACCTTCTGGTTCACTGGTTCCATTCTCGCCGCCGGTGCTGTGCGCGGCTCACTGGACAGCTCTGCCGCACACGCCTGGGTCATCCCCGTCTGGCTTCAGCTCCTCTTCTCCGGCATCATCGTCCTCTTCGTGTGGTTCCTGCCCGAGTCGCCCCGTTGGTTGTACGTCCACGGCAAGCGCGACGAGTGCCGCCGCGTCCTCGCCAAGTACCATGGCAACGGCAACACTGACAGCATCTGGGTCTCGATGCAGTTGCGCGAGTACGAGGAGTACCTTGAGATGGACGGCTCCGACAAGAGGTGGTGGGACTACAGCGCTTTGTTCAAGACCCGTGCGGCCCGGTACCGCATCTCTTGCAACATTGCCATCTCCGTCTTTGGCCAGTGGGCTGGTAACGGTCAGTCTTTCAGTCTGCCACCCCTTCCAACGTTCTTGCACTGACGTCTCTCAACAGCCGTCTTGTCCTATTACATGGCCTCCCTCCTGAGCTCTGCTGGCTACGACACCCAGATCAGCAAGGCCAACATCAACCTGTTCTACTCCTGCGAGCAGTTCCTCATCGCCGTCTGCGGTGCCTTGTTCGTCGACAAGCTCGGCCGTCGTCCGCTCCTCCTCTTCTCCATGATCGGTTGCTCCGTCGTCTGGATCGGCATGACCGTCGCCACTTCAGTGTATGACGCGCATAAGATCCTCGATGCCGACGGAAACGCCCTTCCGGCAACCGGTATTGCCGCCAACGCGTCCAAGGCCGCCACCGCCATGATCTTCTTGTTCGGCGCCGTCTTCTCTTTCGGTATCACCCCGCTACAGGCTCTCTACCCCGTCGAAGTCCTCAGCTTTGAGATGCGAGCCAAGGGCATGGCCTTCTCCAGTTTCTCTCTCAACGCCGGTAAGTGTTCTTAAGAAACCCCCCAAATTATTTTTCTCTGCCAGCGAACTTCTCCACTGACATGTACCCCTTTTTTCCAGCCATGCTTCTCAACCAGTTCGCCTGGCCCGTGTCAATGGAGCGCATCGGCTGGTACACGTACATCATCTTCGTCGTCTGGGATGCCATCCAGGCCGTCATCATCTATTTCTTCATCCCCGAGACCAAGAACCGCACCCTCGAGGAGCTCGACGACATCTTCCACGCCAAGAACCCGACCAAGGCCAGCCTACAGAAGCGCAAGGTCGCTCTCGACCATCACTCCAACGTCGTCAAGGTCGTGCCGGTCGATAGCGACAGTGCGTAGACGTTCGGCTAGAGGCGCCGGTCATTAAGTTTCAGTGATAGAAAGAGAGCTTGATGGTGGTTTGCAGTATTCTTAAACTGGTCGATGGTTCACGGCGACGTAGGGTTTTGCTGGGATTACGACAATTTTTAATGAAAGCGTTGGGCGTAGCAAGGGCGGTGGGCGGCGGTGTTGTTGGATGCTAAGGGAAATTTTCTTGTTCCTGAATTTCCGCAGGATGGGAGGAGGGTTTGCTATTGGTTATATATCCAAATGGGTCTTCTTCGTTAGTGTCACTAGAGCAAGATATTATTTGCTTGTTTTTCTCCAATTCTGCCCTTGTCTCATGCCGCCACCGCAATGCTGTGATTCTCTTTTGCGATTCAGGAGGGAGCATGTGTACGCATATATTTGGGTGTCATTTTGTCCCCCCACAGACCAAAGCAAGAAGAACGGCCCCACGCCAACCAGCAGGTCTAGATACCGTGCATTGTCTCACGGCGCAAACCGCCCGTCCCGTCCCGTCCCGTCCCGTCCCGTCCCCACCCACCACGCATGGGAAAGACTACATGTAGCAACCCGCAACCCACGCATCCCTGAAAATCGAAACCACCCCAAAAACAGCCACGAAACAAACCCTGCAAGCCGCGAAACATACACCCAGTCCATCCCACCACCGCGAGCTTCATGGGTATTCCTTAGCCGCTGCCCAGTATGCACCTTATTTACTAAAACGTCAATTCGCTTTTTATCAGATCAAGGCATCTGGCGTGGTGCCAGAGTGGTTAATGGGTGAGACTCGAATCCTGCTTCGCATTGCAAGCAGCGTATAAGATATCTCATGACTTCGGTCGCGCAAGTTCGAATCTTGTCCACGTCGCATAATCTCCGAAATTATCTTTTTTCTTTTTTGCCCTCTCGATTTGCGTGACGAGGGGAAGTGATGGGAGTTGGGGGATGGCGATGTTGTGGTTGGGGGGTGGCGGTGGGGGGAGGCAGGCAAGCGAAGGCGGATGCAGACCCTGCCGCCGTGTCCCCAGGGTTGTTGTACTTGAATTTGTTTTGTTTTCTTTCTCTCATTTCCGTTGCCGTCCATTTTTGCTGTTTCTTCGACTCGCCCGTGTGGCTGTTGCGGCTTCGTGTTTTTTATGGCTTGACTTGAAGGCGTTGCGGGGTCTAAGGTACTGATGGAGAAGTGGTGAACCCATGCGGCGGAGGGAGAAAAAAATGTAAGGGTCTGGCCGAGCGCATTTCGAGAACTGCCGTTATGGGTCATGGTGGGATATTACTGAATGGTAGAGATACTTGGTGACAGTGGTAAAGTTTCGAAGTGGTACACGAATCGTAGTACGATAGTTAATTATTCCACGCAGGTGGAATCAAAATTGCAATGTTCCCACGAGTAGTACGTTAGCGCAATGCTGTTTTAAAGAAGCGCGGCTTGTATATATTCTCCGTTACTACACCCTCGGTACTTCCAGCGTTCGCTTTTTAATGTCTATGAAGCAAAAAGAGAAAAAAAAAGGCTACATAAATGTTACCACAGTTTGAATTAGAGGATTCGCCTTTATACTTTGCTTAATTATAGCTCTTTTCTCCAAAGCTCTCATCATCTCTTTCCACGTCGAAAGACGAGAGACTTGCATTCTACACCACCAAAAAGCACTCGACAGCCCCCAGCGACTGGCAGTGAACTGTAAGGGAGCAAAAAGAAGATCCGACGCCGGCAAGATTCGAACTTGCGCTCCCGAAGGAAATAGATTTCTAGTCTATCGCGTTAACCGCTCCGCCACAGCGCCAAGAGTATCAGATTTGATAAAGTAAATTTTGGGTAATTTGAATATGTTCTATAGTGCCGTGGGTATCGATAAGAATGCTGCAAGACGTCTGGTGCTGACTAGGAATAACTGGAAACCATGTACTTTCAGGCCGATTACTATCGTCAGTAGGGCCTGTATGGAACAGAAATGTTCCTCTTGTGCAGACTTTAATGGGTAAAGGTGTGGCTGCTGGGTTGTGAATTGGGAATTGGCGCCGGACGATAGAATCTGATGATTCTGCAGAGTTCTGTGGTTGATAGGAACTCCGAAGGTAGTAACATGCTGTACTACTGAGTAACGTCGCGAGACGACATCGTTTAGAGGGGACTTCCTCTGAAAAGAAAACGTAGACCTTGACAGATTCATTGAAAATTATATTTTGAGCTTCACACGTCCCTGGAGAAAGGCGGGAAAAATAGCAAGTTGCCAGTAGCCGGTTGAGCCTGACTGGCGAATATAGACGTCGATGCCAAGGGTGTCTCGGCCGTTTTTTTTCTTTCCAATACCTGACTGAACCGAAACATATTCCGCGTTTCTGTGTCTCCCATTCTCGTTTTAGCACGAGCGGATGAGCGGTGATTCCGCCACTTTTACTCACCCTACGACGTCTGTTCACAGATCAAGCTTCAATATCCTCGCTGCATTGCCTCCCAAGACGGCCTCGGCAGCCGATTCATCCCCATCAAACGCTTTCTTTATGGCAGCATAGTTGGTCTTCACGCTCAGCCATTCCGTCTCCTCACCATCCAGCGGTGGAAAGAAGGGGTGGTCGGTACCTGTCGAATTCAACAGCGTCAGCACTGCTCTTCGTTCGCCCATGGCCACAAAAAAACTCAAACTCAAACTCAAACTCACCAAACATGATCCTATCCTGCCCACTCGCCTCCACCGCCGCCCTCAACCCCACCTCCGAATACACCACCGCATCGAGATAGACATTCCGCTTCAACACATCCCACAGACTCCGCATCCGCTCCAACCTCCCCTCCTTCTTCAAATGCCCATCATGCGCCACACAGCTCTCGATGCGGCCCGCCAAAAACGGCAGCGTCCCGCCCGAATGGGCCAGCAGCACCGTCAGCGCGGGATGGCGCTCCCACACGCCGCCCAGCAGCATGCGTGCGACGGCGACGGTCGTCTCGACGGGGAAGCCGATGGCGAGCGGCAGGACGTGGCCGTAGTCGGCGGCGGCGCGGGGCCCGTACACGTCCGACGGCAGGCCGTAGTGGGGGTGGATGAAGACGAGCATCTCTCGAGCGGCGAGCGCCGCCCAGACGGGTTCGAGGCGGGCGTCGTCGAGGCCGGCGCCGAGGCCGGACGTGCCCATGATGACACCGCGGCAGTGGGGGAGCGAGGCGAGGTGGGCGATTTCGGCGCAGACGGCGGGGGCGGGGGCGGAGAGCGGGAGCGTGCCGAAGTGGTAGAGGCGGGTGGGGTGTTGGGCGCAGAGGGATTCGATCTCGGCGTTGATGCTGGAGGCGGCGGCGGGGGCGGCGGCGGGCTCGAGGAAGTCGAGCCAGGGGTTGGCGAGGGAGATGACCGAGGCGGCGATGTGGTGGGCGTCCATGAAGGCGAGCTTGTGGGCGATGGAGTGGTATTCGGGCCCGATGGGGCGGCCGCGCGAGGTGCTGGGCGTGCTGGCCGAGTCCTCGCCCGGGAGGATAATGAGGCGGGCCGAGTCGGGGGCGTCGGGGAAGTTGCGGATGTAGGGGACGGTGGTGCGGGAGCGGAGGAGCGACATGTAGGACGGGGGGTAGACGTGGGTGTGGACGTCGACGGTCGGCATGGTTGCGGTGGCCACCTGGTGTTCTCCCTTGTCTGATTCCTTGCTCTTTGCTCGGTTGGATGATGGCGGGTGGTGGTTTGTGCAGAGGATGGGGTTGGAGGACGAGGTGGTGGGAGAAAAGACAAGTAGTCAGCGGCCAGCCAGTAACTCAAAGAGGAAGGAGGGGCAGGGCGGGGCAAGACTGTGGGAGGCTTCTATCGGCAGCGACGGTCGCGAGCCGCAGCAAGGATGTGGCCGACGGCGCGACGTCTCCCACTCTTCTGTCGAGGAGGTGTACCTGCATGAGTTAGCCCGCCTCAGCAGCTCCGCGATAAGCCCCGCACCCTTATCGCCCACCATCCTCCCGTTTCGGAATCTCCACGGCGGGCGCCGATGCTTCGAAGCCATGCTCTCCACGCCGCGCTCATGTCTCCTGATCCGACCGCATCAGCGCCATTGCTGCGCCGCGTCCAGACTGATCGTGAGACGTGATAGCTCGCAGCGCCCATATAGCCAGCCCCGCGCCTCCGCCATCCGCCGTCTCACCCCCGAGAATCTGATCAGAGACGCTGGTCCACATTTCTTAGTTCAGAAAATACGAGCATTGTCGCAGCTCCCCTACTCCACCATGGCCTCCATACAAGTCGACTCGGCCGTCGAAAAGGACGACCTGTTCATCCCCGTACGTCGACTCCCTCCAACCCCTTCCTCAACACCACGAAAGAAAGAGAAAGTGAAAAAAGAAAGAAAAAAGAACCGACAAACTCACCACCACTCCCCCCTCTCCCCCAGCTCATCGACTTCTCCCACTTCGCGTCCCCCACCTCCACGCCCTCGACCCGCCTCGCCACCGCGCGCGCCCTCCTCTCGGGCTTCCAACGCGCGGGCTTCGTCTACCTCCGCAACCACGGCATCCCCGCCGCCGACGTCCGCGCCGTCTTCGCGCACTCGGCCGGCTTCTTCGCGCGGCCGCAGCCGCAAAAGGACGCGCTGGCGTGGTACTCGCCGCGCGCCAACCGCGGCTACGTCGCCCACGGCCGCGAAAAGGTCACGCGCGCCGACTACGCCGGCGACGTCGCCCAGCTGCGCGCCGCCGTGCCCGACCTCAAGGAGAGCATGGAGATTGGCCGCGAGGGCGAGGACGGGTGCCCGAATATGTGGCCGTCGGCGGAGGAGGAGGCGGGCGCCGCGTTTCGCGAGGTGATGGAGGCGTTTCATGGGATGTGTAAGGAGTTGCATCGTGGTGTGATGCGCGCGGTTGCGTTGGGCATGGGGTTGGAGGATGAGGGGTGGTTTGATGAGTATACGCGGCGTGGTGATAATACGTTGAGGTTGTTGCATTATCCTGAGGTGGAGAAAAGCGTGTTTGAGAGGGAGGATGGCCAGGTGCAGGTCAGGGCCGGGGAGCATTCGGATTATGGTGGGTTTCTCTTTTTTTCTTCTCTTTCTGCGGGGTCATCTTCTTTTTCGGTTTCCTTCGTTCTCGCCTTTGCGAGGAAAGAGACGATTGCACGTGTGCGTGAGGCTGGTTACTGATGGGTGCTCCCAGGCTCCTTGACCCTCCTCTTCCAAGACGACCGCGGCGGTTTGCAGGTCCTGTCGCCCAAGGGCACCTTTGTTGACGCCACACCCATCCCGGACACGATCGTAGTCAACGCCGGCGACCTGCTGGAGCGCTGGGCCAACGACACCATCAAGAGTACCAAGCACCGTGTCGTCGAGCCGCCGCCTAAACCCGGCCAGGAGTCGCTCGAAAAGTACCCCGCCCGGTACAGCGTCGCTTATTTCTGCAACCCGGACTTCGACAAGCTCATCGAAGCCATTCCGGGGACGTATGAGGAAGGGAAGCAAAAGTATCCCGGTGTTTTGAGTGGTGATTATTTGGCTAAGAGGTTGAGTGAAACGTATGGAGATCTGGATAAGTATGATCTGAAAGTGTAGAGGATTGAAGATGGTGAGACGACCGCAGAATAAATATCCGGAATGAAAATGGGAATCGGGAGTGGGTTTTGAAAATGAACAAACAACCTGAACGACATGGACTATATGAAGCGCGCTACTTGCTGCATCGTATGAGAATGAACTCGGCAATGAGAACCAACTTGGAAATCATGCACCAGCGGAGTTGCACGAGACTAACAATGCGGACAGCCAATATCAACGAATCAAGACGTGTGACGTAAGTTAATTTGGCAGTCTATGCTGTCAATTTGCATCTTTCATATTTATCGCCATCTCTCTCTCTCTCTCTCTCTCCACAACACCGTGCTGACGTCTCAAGGATGCCGCGGAGTCTGGATAAACAGTGCATTTATCCTCATTCGATGAAGCGGAGAGAACTGGTCTGCGCCTACTAATAGTATACATTACATTTTCCGCGCACAGCCTTCTCTTCATGGAGACGCAGACCCCCGCCCTCGTACGGAAAGAAGGAAATAAAAGAAAAGAGATTTGGTCTTGAGCGGAACGCCGTCGTGATATCTTCATCGCCTTCAATCAAGGACACGATGCATCAGCGCCCGATTCGCCCCGATGAATCGGAGGTACAGCTCCTTCTTCTGGGCCAGAAACATGTCCGGCTGGAACGGGACGCTGTACGCCTCGAGAAGGGCCGTGATTGCATCATCTATGTTCACGATACTTGCAATTAGTACAGGAACTGCGCAAGACATGGAGAGAGAGGTCTTGAAATGTGGAAATTCACGTACGATCAGAATTCCTGATCTCCTGCGCGTTGGGAGGAACGTCCCATGGGATTTCCTCGAGGTCGGTTTCCATCTGCATCGAACGCGGCAGGGGCTCCAGCGGTTCGTCAAGCTCCGTGACAGCGAAGTTCCTGTTGCGTTTCTCAAGGCATTTCCTGCGGGTCGTTAGCCGTCCATCACTTCCGAGGTCTCGGCCGGTGGGTAGTCGAAAGGGTAAGATCGACAATCAAGGTGAAGGACATGAGGGGTAAAAAAGGGGAAAAAAAGGAAACAAAAAGCAGAAGCAAGACTCTCACCTCTCCAACTCCCCCTTCTCCTCCCCCTCCCCCCTCTCCTCCACCGCCTCCCTCACCCACCCGCTCAACCCCTCGCACTCCCTGCCAATCCGCTCCACAAACCCCTGTATGCCCAAAATCAGCGTATCCTGCTCGCGACGTCTCTCCACCAGCCTCGCCAACCCCATTTCTCCTCCTCCTCCTCCTCCTCCTCCTCCTCCGTACCGGCCGCCCACCCCTTCAGCAACACCACAATCACCACCACCACCACCACCACCACCACCCCCCGGCTCCGGCGTCCACATCCTCTGATGCAGCGCATGCCGCTCCTCCACCGCCACCGCCACCGCCACCGCCGCATCCTCATCCCGCCCAGCAGCAGCACCGGTCTCGTCGTCCCCATCCTCCTCCTCCTCCACAATCACCATCCCAGCCGACGTACTCCTCGGCGCTGACGTCGGGCCCGCCACCGCCGCTGCCGTCGACGACGACATCAGCAACCGCCGCTGCTGTCTCTGCCGCTGCTGTCTCTGCCGCTGGAGGACGTTGACGTTACTCCCGCCGGAGGGGTGCGGGTGCGGGCGGTGGGGGAAAGGGTGGGGGCCGGTGGGGTGGTGGGAGGAAGGAAGGGGGGAGGAGGAAGAAGAGGAGGAGGAGGGCGAGGAAGCTGGGCGGGGGGAGGGGTAGGGGGAGGGGTAGGGGGCTTGGCGGTGGAGGTGGAGGTGGCGGTGGTGGTGGTGTTGGCGCTGCGGGTGTGGGTGTGGATGTGGGGGTGCTCCATTTTGTCGTCCGGAGACGTTTGATGGTGATGGTGGTGATGGTGATGATGATGGCGACGACGTCGTCGTCGTCGTCATCGTCGTCGTAGTTGGGGCGGTGTTGCTGCGAGTCCTACCCCTTGCGCTGATACCACCACTCTCCCGCTGATGCTGCTGCTGTTGACGAGGCGAATCAGCAGTAACAGTAGCGCCAGCAACAGCGCCGAACGATCGCACGGGACTGAACGCCGGACTGCCACCGCTACTGCCACTGCCACCGCTGCCGTCGGCCGGCGGAGGGAACGGATGATGAGGATGAGCACGATAAGGCGCGGGAGACGGGGCGGTGCTGCGTGACGCCGACGACGACGACGACGATAACGACGGCGGCGACAGTACTCCCTGCATGACCGGCGTGCCGATGCGCACGGTGCCGGACGATCTGCTCAGCAGGTTGACGTTGGGCTCGCGGTCCTGCCCCTGCACGGTTTGGTAATATCCGGTCGGGGCCGTTTGGCGTGGTGGTCCTGTCGCGGCGGCGGCAGGAGGGTAAGGGTGCTGACGCGGCCGCGGCTGGCCGATGAAGTGGCCGCTTTGGCGGTGGAAGGTGATTTGGACTGGTGGTGGGGGTGCCGGTGTGTTTGATGGGTTTGAGGAGAAGGAGGAGGAGGAGGAGCTTGATGGCTGCTGTTGTTGCTGCTGGGCTTGGAGGTGCTGCCGTCGCTGCTGCTGCTGCTGCTGCTGCTGCTGCTGCGCCTGGGGATACGGATGCGGATATGGCGGTGGGTTCGGCGAAGAGGCGTATTGTTGTTGGTGGTGCGATGGGCCAGGAGCATGGGGTAGTGCTTGGTTGTGAGGGAGGACCGTAATGCGTGGCGGCAGTTGATGATGGGGTCGGTCCATCAGACTTCTGTCGTCTTCCTGCATCAGACTGTCCTGCAGTTTCTGGTGGAGTGTGAAGCACGTTCTGGGCTGATGATCGACGTCGACGGGATCTGGCAACTGGTCGTTGAGCGGAAAGGCCACTGGGCTGTCGTACGGTTCGGTATAAGCATCATCGTGCAAGCTAAGGTGGTTCGAGTAGCGACGAGCGGTCGGCGCCGGTAGCGGCGGTTGACCAGGCGTAGGCGGACATGAAAGCGAGGTCCTGATGTAGTCTTCGCCGAAGAGCCGGTGGTTGGCCGGGTGAAAGGGCGAGGTAGCATGCGTGGCCAGGCTATCGTCGCTACCGGAGAAGTCGGTGGCTGGACCGGGAGAGCTGAGAGCAGAGGGGTTGACGGTCTCGAAAGGAGGCGGTGTCCCGCAGCTGGCGGCAAGCATGGCGTGGAGCTGCTCATCGGTGAGGTCCCGGAGGGTGGGCGCCCGCTGGCTCTGTGGCTCTGTGGCCGCCAGTACTGGGGCCGAAGCTTGTTGCTGCTCTTGGGAAAATGTCGATTTGGGGGACAGAAGACCGAGAATGCCGTCGTTGGCATCACCAGGAATGACGGCCATAGGCGCGTCAGGGAGCACGTCGTCCAGCATCATGGGGGAGAGATTCTGGTACTCCAGCTCTGGGAACCAAGAAAATCAAATGCTATTAGTGGCAGCGCGTGTCAAGGAAAACCAGGAAGCACATATGGGATCGAAGTGAAGGCAAAACAAAGTAGAGTTTGGAACGTGAAGCGGATCAGTAGCAGGCAAGAAATAGGAGCTGCATGTTTCTCGCCCAAGCAGGCCCCTTTCATCTTTGAGACCTAGAGCTAGACAAACGCGCTGAAGATGCCTGACGGCGGGATCCGCGGGGTCTGACTTGCTGGCAGCCTGGCGTTGGTCGGCGCGTCGCCCGGTACATGTTTGGTCTCGGGTAGTTGCAGAGCCTCGTCAGATCTGACGGGAAGTTTCCTTTTCGAGCACTGCACACAAATCTAGTTCCTTGAGTTTTAGAATGAGGCGTAGGGCTGAATCATCTTATGGAATTCTAAGCTGTGACATCGCTACTTGGACAAGGCGTGTAGTGGCATTATGGCCATGCACCTACCATAAGCCACCCACGGAAATGCTGCCGTTTGTAGCGCCTCCGAGCTAATGCAAGCGAGCCATGCGACAAGGCTGCATGTATTGACAGGGCAGTGCAACCTCCCGCCTTGGAACCTACTGATCAATGCCACTTGCGTCACCCACCATCTCGGACGAGACTGGAACAACTGCATTATGAATCTTTCACACCAGCTGCGTACGCGATGAGCGGCGGAAAAACATACCATTACGTGCATTGAATGCAAATCAGTGTGCTCACTCTACAGTTGCTTGGTGCGGAGTGGATTTCTGGACAAACCTCAGTCGCTGTGTAAAAGCGCGCTGGAACACCTTCTCGTGTCAGCAAGGCAGGAAAACTCTTGCAAGACCTACGAAGTGAGGGTCCCTCTTCAACTGTCTGATGTATACATTGGGTCAATGTTTGGCAGTATTGTCATCAATCAAGCAGCCGGCTGAGGGCATTTGTATCAGGTTGACCGGTCATAAACAGTTGTAATTGCGCAATCTAACCAAAGCTATATACAAAAGCTTGTACATAGGACGAAACGAAAGAGAAAGGCGTATGCTCGGGATCCTCGAGGAAAGGGATTGAGCATCTTGTCGAGACGTTTGCAGCCCAGAGAGCGACCGGCAACGCATTTAGCAGCCAGCGTAGATGGCTACGAGTATCCGTTAGCGGGACTGCATCGTACATGCTAAGTGCAGGTGATTGTGACATACCGTTGGAGTACAGGGCATAAGTGTCGGCATTGTTGAGAGCCTGACTGGCAGACAGGGCAGTAGCAGCGCTGTAGCCGTAGCCAAGGTCATCAGTGCCCTTGATCTCAGTAAGGTGGGTAGCCTCGTGGAGAGTGGTGGTGGCCTGGTCCTGAGAGTGGCAAGAGCTGGTGAGAGCGGGGAGGGCGCTGTAGTACAGAGGGCAGTTGACAACGATGGACTGGGACGGGATGGTGTAGGCCAGGACGTTGCTCTCGCAGTAGCCGTAGACGTCGGTGCAGTAGTAGTCCGAAGCACCGCTGGTGGTGCTGCCGCACTCGGTGGCGACCTTGGAGAAGGTGGCGGCGACGGCGCTGCGGGTGCTGGAAGAGGTGGTCTTGAAGTACTCGGAGAACTTGGACGAGGAGCCAGAGACAGCAGCCGAGGAGGCGGCAAGGGCAAGGCTGCGGCAGTTGGTGAGAGCAGTGCGAGTAGCAGTGCCACGGGTGCTGGTGCAGTCGGACTGAAGGGCAGCGCGCTTGGAGAAGTCACGGCGGACCTTGGCGGCCTCGGCGCCGTTGACGTTGGCGCTGATCTTGTTGCTCAGGTAGGACAGAGCGCCAGTGAGCTCGGTGGAGTCGGCCTCAGCGAAGGGAATGGCTCCCTGGGCCAGGATGTCGTAGGAGCCACCGGTGCTCAGATCGTGGGTGGAGCCAACGTCGAAGGTGACCTCGATGGTCTCGCCGGCGGCAATGCTCTGGAAAGCATCATCGCTGAGGCTGCTGGTCAGCGTGCGGAGGCGCACACCCTGGAAGTTGACACGGCTCTCTGGAGAATGTCAGTGCGGGTTGGTTGGCAGGCACGGGAAGCAACTTACCGGCAGAGTAGATCTCAGCCTTCTCAACCGCAGCAGAGTCCAAGAAGGAACCGGCCTTGTAAAGCTTGAGGGCAGAGTCACCGTTGTTGGTGACGGTGGCCTTGACCTCGGTGTTGCCGACCATCTCAAGCTTGACGTCCAGAGGAGTGTCGCGCTTGTTCAGGTTGAGGGAGACGGCGCTCACGGCCGAGGCCAGGGCGGCAATGGAAAGACCAGTGAAGAACTTCATCTTGAACGGTGGTTGGGGTTGATGGCGGAAGAGTAGGCGAGGCTCTGACTGAGTGATCTGGGCTGCTGGGTGCTGCTGATGGTGCTACCAAGGAGGAGAAACATGGGCTCTTTATAGTGTTTGCGGGCAGTGCGGATCGAGGTTGGGAACTGGCTATGCCCTGATCAGACGGCTCAGCCGACGACTCTGGAGCCAAGCGCAAAACAGAAGGAAGGATAGCATGCGTGGGGATGATCACCTGTGGCAAGATAGCAGCTGCAGTGCAGACATGGAGCACGGGGATTGTGCCCATGGCCGGAGCGGGGGTGGTAGCCATGGGCGGGTCTTAATCTCCAGGGAGCACCATGCATGGCCTCGCTGGCAGGTACAACAGCAGACAGCCAGCTGCGCAGAAATCAAGCCGTTGCATGGTTCAGGCTAGATAGATGCAAAGGCGATGGCATCGTGTTGGTCGTGGTTTGGTGGTGGGAATGCCACGGCGAGCCAAGCCGAGTCACTGAGCACTACGGAGCCTTCTTTGCCCTTGGCTACAAATTGGCGTACTCTTGATGGCTCGGTGAGAGTGGCGCAAGGGGACACAGATCAGCGACGGGGGCAAGTAGATTCGGGCGTAGCTCAGCGATTAGACGCAGTGCTGAGTTCTGGCCGTCGATCCGGGCGCCCGATAGAGGCAAGCACAGAAGGCGGCGCGGAGGAGCGGGAGTGCCTGGGCCCGGGCGAGCGCTGACATAACAGGTGGGCATGGCCAATGGCATGGCTCGATCGGGTGCGACCAGGGGAGATAAGAGCAGGCTTCATTAAAGCTGCGGTTGGTGCGAAGAGGCGGCGAGCACAGCCGCGATGGACGAAACAACTGCCGCATGAGGAAGGCAAAAGGAGCGGGGCAGGGAAGCTGGAGACTGCGGACGGCTGTCTCGCGATGCAGCGGGCTTGGCGGGCGGCATTGTGAGCAGATGGCGCGGTGGTGAGAGGAGTCGGCGATGGTGGTTGGGCGGAGGTCAGCGAAGCCTTTTGCGGGCAGCTGCAGCCGGAGCTTGGCATGCGCCCTTGCCCTTCTTGCTCCCTCCCGCGCGCCTCCCGCACCATACAAACCTCTATCGCACTCCTGCGCCCTCTGCCCATCGCCAGCGCCACTGACGCTCGTTGCCATGTCCAGCTCCTCGGTGGCTTCGGTGCGCCCACGCGGCCGCCCACGCCGTCACCGCTGTCATCGCTGTCACCCGCCTGCCCGCGCCGACGACGCCTGAGCCAATTGTCTCAAGCTGCAGGAACTACAGCACCTGCCCTGCAACACCTACACTCGACTTATCCGCGCGAATCGCCGCGAGGGCCGAGCGAATTCATTCCGTCTTGGCGCCTTGGCTGCGCTGCCCGGCGCCTCGAGAGGCAGCTCGCACCAGGCAGGCTCCATGTTTCTCTCCGGCCCTTCGTATTTGCTGCTCTGCTTTCATGCGCACCGTCGGCCCCGTCCGAAGCTGGCCTCTGTTTCGCTGTGGCGGTGCCAAGGCCTCCTCTGCGTGTGGGCCTGCTGCGTCACCTTCCCCTTCCATCTACTTCTGTGCACGGCCGCATCTTGTGCCTACTGTCCGTAACCGTCCTTTTTCTATTCTTTACCTACTTCCACGCCTTCTATGACCTGCTCTTTTGGCCCGTTCCTGCGTCACCCTACAGCCTCGCTTCAGCCCGCTCCCACCTCTTATCGTGCCCGCCCGCGAACCCCTCCCCTCTAAGCGCTCTCCGTTCTTGGCGCCCAGACTGCTGCCCGGCATTATCTGCCCCGCCCGCCTCTGCTGTCACGTCGCGTAGAAGGATTACCCCAGAAGGCTTGGTAGCGCCACCGCTCATATTTCTCCTTCGGGACGTTTCTCCCTTCCCGGCTAGCTGCACGTCATAAGACCGTCCCACCAGGCCGAGAACTTCGCCTCCTCCAACATCGCGGATCGCACGGCTTCACCCCTCTCAAACCCGAGCCCACCACCCGGCAAATAGGATTCCCTCGGCCAATATTTGTGAGTTGGCTAGACACCAAACCGTCATCACCACTTGATCCAGCCTAACACGGAAGCTGAATAGCCCTCACATTCGGTACACGAGCTCCGCACACAACCGACTGACTTCGGAGACCACCGTCCCTCGTCTCGAGACTGCCGGTGATTCCGCCACGCAAGCCTCTGACCACCGCCCTGAGTGACGGGTACTCGAGTCCTCCCATCCCAAGGCCCCGACTGTGTACCTCAATCCCCCGATCCAACCAGCCAGCCTGGACCTAAAATTCCATCGAAACCATCATCATCTCGGCACGCAACGACCCATGAGCATCCTGAGCAGCCGCCCCTACCTCACCGCCATCCTCACCCTCCTCGCCATCACCAGCTACTACTACTACACCGCCATCTGCACGCCATCACCATACACCACCTCCAAAATGGCCGCCATCACCACCGGCGACCTCTCGCACCTCCACGTCTCGGTCGCGCAGTCGTCCACCTCGCCACCCACCCTCACCCTCACCCTCAAAAACACGCACCCCTCCACCACCCTCACCCTCCTCAACTGGGAGTCCCCCCTCGACCCCCTCGCCCTCCAGCTCGGCCTCATCTCCGTCTACGGCGGCGGCTCCGACGAGCCCCTCCCGCTCGCCACCATCCAGGTCAGCCGCAAGCTGCCGCCGGGCCGCGACCAGCTCGTCTCGCTGGGGCCCGGCGAGAGCAAGAGCCAGGACGTGGTCCTGCGCGAGCCCGTCGTGCCGCTGAAGAAGGTGAAGGAGGCCGGAGGGAAGACGGTGAAAGTCGCGTGTAAGGGGAGGTGGAAGGCGGTGTGGGCCCCGGCCGAGGGAGCGGCGGGGGTTGCGGAGAAGGCGTTGGAGAAGATGGAGGCGGATGAGGGGGCGGTGAGCGGGGAGTGGGAGGCTGAGGCGGTGGAAGTGGAGGTGTGAGTGAGTGAGTGAGTGGTTTGTGGGGGGTTTGAAGTTTTCCCCTTTTGATTTATTTCTACGGGGAAGAAGTGTTTGGAGATGGAAGAGGGAGGAGAAGGAGGGTTTTTTTTTGGTTGTCTACGAAGGGAGTGGTGAGGAAGGGAAGTAAGGAATTCACGCTCGTTTTGCCTTCTGGGAAGTCATGTAAGGATCAAATGCCGTGTACGTTTGCAATGTCTGTCTGTCTGTCTGTCTGTATCTATCAAATCTGTTCGCTCGCTTCTAAGACGCCCAATTCATATCTTGTCCGAGTAATATGGACGAAGCGTAGCCATAATGCTTGCCAAGTTCTGGCCATCGGAGACTTTCACCGCCTCAGCATGAAAGTGGCCTTTACACATTTTCTTGATCAAGCTGGATCTATCGACAACGTCCAATGAAAAATGAGGGCGTTGGACCCTGCCGAAACACCAGTATCTATTCTTCCACGCCTATCCACACCCACGCCTACGATTTCAATGCATGCACAAAGGCTACAGAGCAAAAGGAGAGACCGGAGCCCGTCCGCCAGCAGACAAAAAGTCAAAAAGATCGGTTTTATGCGACGTGGACAAGATTCGAACTTGCGCGACCGAAGTCATGAGATATCTTATACACTACTCTTGCAAGCAGGATTCGAGTCTCACCCATTAACCACTCTGGCACCACGCCAGTTGCCGTTGGTGAAATTAAGCCAGATTGCAGAGACTAAGTAGACTCCAAAGTCCATTGTTGAGATCCACGGATGCTGATCAGGATCTGTCAAGGGTCAAAGCCTGATTTTTGCTGCCGGTGGTTCTACGGCCGGATCAATTACCACGAATAGACGCATCTGAGAAAAGCAATCATATGTGGTGCTTGCCTGTTAAAATTAGACGGCGGGCCTGGTCTGTGGACACGAAAAGAAAGAGAAAACAAAAGGGTGATACAAGATGCGACAGTTCTCAAGAGTCGAAGGATAGTTTGCTGGCCAGTTTTGTTTTCGAGTTGCAGAAGCTGGGTCGCTGCAAGGGGCGGGCGGCTCTGGTGGTTTCGTTGAGGGCTGCAGCGGTCGGTCGCACTCTCCGCATGGCTGCGTGCAACGAGCGGTGTTATAGTCGCACGACACATGATGTCGATGGCTGACTCGGGGCATGTGGACAAAACGTCCAGCTGTCATATGTCGTGCGCCCGCGACGAAAAGCACAAGATGGCTGCCTGACAGTTGCACGATAACCGTCTCTCGCGTGTTGTCTGCGTACCGCTATCCGAAACCCAGATGGCGAGTAGGTACTGACAGGAACGGGCTGGCGATCTCCCGACGGTTGCGAGCTTGCGACGGGCTTCTCGTGTGGCAAGTGCGGAATTAAGCATGGTGATCGTTTCCCGGGCCCTTGTGACCGGGTTGGGCTGATCTGACCCCATCGGCAGCCTGCCCCACGTGTGTGACATCTGAAATCTCCACGCATCCCCCGTCACTCCGCCGCTCGCTGCTCTCTCTCCCCAAGCGGCGACGGTGATCGCTGCGGCGTCGGCGGCGACAATGGCGTCTGGTTCTGCTCCGGGACTGGGCCAGGCCCGAGCCGCCACCCAGACACGCGCGTACCGAAGGCCGAAGGAAGCTACCGCCGCTGCCGCTTTTTCGTCCTACTCCAAAAACGTCACAGCCTACCGCCTCCTTTGAGCCTCCTCGTGCCCCCCGCCGGCCATGGCTCAAGCTCCTCCCTGCCGCCGACGCCGGCCCTGATTTGCTTGTTGCTGCACAGCAGGCTCCACCGCAAGGCGCAATACTGTCGGTCAGATGCCGCTCTTCGCTGCATCACGAGCGCCTGCCTTCTTCTTTAACTCCGCATCCGCTGCCTCTGTTCCTTGGTTCCCACTCTCCCTCGACCTTCGAAGCTCCGCAAGCAAGGGATAAGAAGCTGTGCGACCCTGCCGCCTTCCTAGCCACCCACCCACGCCCGTAGCTCGAACCGGCACCATGCCGACCACCGAGAGCCGTCCCCACCCCGCCGGCCCTGCGAGGCCTCTGCTCTCCACCGAGATCAACACGGCGACGAGGTCAGTCACACACGGAATCCACCTCGCAGTCGAGAAACGAAAAGAGACTTGCTAACCACCAGCGCGCCGTCGCCGCCACAGATCCCTCCACACCAAGCTCAACCGCCTCATCACCGCCCGCCTCCCGCTCGCCCTCCCCCCGCACTCGGCCTCGCCCCGCCTCTACGCCTCCGGCCTCCTCCACTTCGCCCACGTCTACCTCACCTTCGAGTCGGCATGGCAAGACATGTCCGCCGCCCACCACAACAACACCAACAACCCCCACCACAACCCCGCCCTCTCCTCCCTCCTCGAAGACCCCTGGATCAGCGTCTGCACGCCGCCGTCGCCATCCTCCTCCTCCACAACCGCCACACCCCCGTCTCCATCCTCCACAACCTCCACCCCAGACACGGCTCCCTCCCCCGCCCTCCTCACAGCCCTCGCCGCGCTCCTGCCCCCCGGGCTCCCCCGCTCCCGCCGCCTCCGCCGCGACCTCTCCGCGCTCCTCAACCTGCGCCCCGTCGAGCTCGACGTGCGCCTCGCCACGGCAGCGAACCACAAAGGAAGCGGCGTCGTCGCGGCGTACGCGGCGCACATACGCGGCGTCTGCCACGCGCGGCCGCACGTGCTGGTCGCGTACGCGTGGGTCATGTACATGGCGGTGTTTGCGGGGGGGCGGTGGATACGCGGGCAGTTGGTGGAGGGGGGGAGGGGGTTTTGGGAGAACTCGAGTTCGGGGGTGGATTTCGATGGGTTGGGGGAGAGGGGGTTGGCGTTTTTTGGGTTCGAGGGGGATTGTGATGGGGAGGATGTGAAGGGGGTGTTTAAGGAGCGGTTGGGGGAGGTGGAGGGGCTGCTGAGCGAGGCGCAGAGGGCGGAGGTGGTGGAGGAGGCGAGGGCGGTGTTTGAGTGGAGCATTGCGCTGGTGGAGGAGCTGGACGGGCTGTTGGATACGCCGGAGGATGTTGTTGCTGGTGGTGGCGGCGCTCGTGCTCATGCTCATGCTCATGCTGCCGCGCCGGTGTCGGAGGAGAAGGGGGAGGTGGAGGCGGAGGCGGAGGCGGAGAAGGCGGGCCTGTCGCCCGCTGCGGCTGCTGCTGCTCGGTCGTCGTCGTCGTCGTTGGCGCCTAGGAATGACTGGGTCAGGCAGGGTGGCAGCGTCGCCGGGGCGCTGGTCGTGCTGGGCGGTGTTTATTGGTGGGCGGCGTGCTTCCTGGGCACCGCTTTGAGGGAGGGCTGGCATGAGGGTTGGGCGGGTATTTGATCCTCGGTTCGCGTACTGGACTGGACTGGACTGGAGTTTTCTTGTCGTAGCGTCTTTTTCTGGGTCTCTCTCTCTCTCTTTCTTCTCTTTCTCTCATCGCCTTGTAATTTCTTGTCCTACGCTCTCGCCTTTACCCGTCCGTACTTGGGTCGCAGAGTAAGTGAATCGTGACTTTTCCCTCTCCCATAGCCGTAGGAGTCTCTCAATTTTGCCTTATTTTGCATTTTTTTGGGTTGCTTTGGCGGTCAGTGTTTGCGAGGTATCAGCGGCGTCAGCGGCATTTACTCACGCTCTTCCATTGGACAAGCGAGCAGCGAGCGAATGAGTCAGCGATAGAAGCAGGTGATAGATTGATTCACGAGTTACATGAACATGGGACAACTCAGGCGCGGAGCGAGAAAGGGCCGTGATTGGCCGCCCGATTCGGCAGAGGCTGCGCCACGATACCCCCGGCAGCTGCCTTTTGTGGGTAGTAGGGCAGAACTAAATCTGATTTTTCGCGTCTTCTTTGAGAATGGCATTGCTTGTGCTCTCACCCGTCGGGCCTGTGGATCGGCGGGCTTGGTGGCGGGAGTATTGTCTGTGGCCCTATGAGAAGTCTTATTGCCATTGAGAAAGAGTTGCGGTGTTTGCTGACGTTGCAGTCAGTCGAGCATTGGAACACATATTGATTCTAGTGCTTATCCCCTTTGATTCTTTGGGGTGGAGCCATCCGGAATTCCGCTGTTGGGGGTTTCGACATTGGGCGTGAATCAGTGGCTCAGGATGCAGATACCCGAGCAGATCATCCCCACATCCACGTAGTGGGATCAAGATGCCGGCCCTTCATCCCTAACCCCGTTCGTATCCGCCGGTACTAAAGCGCTCTTCTAGCCCTGATATGGTGGGCCTTGTAGGCGCGACAACCACATGAGACATAGTGCCAATTCCTTCCGCCCCCAAGCGTCGTCCTTCCGGTCAGATAACTGCCATTACGCGTCAAGTATTACTGCTGCACGATTCCCAAAGCCGCATCCGTCAAGCCTATTCTGGAATTCTTGCGTAAGAAGAGACCACAACCAACACAGCTGTGGAGACGGGCCTCCAGCATGCCTTCCCAAATCGATGGAGTCTTCGCTGTGAATCGAAAAGATCAACAGCGTCCGTGATGACACTGGGAAATCCTTCGACTCCACAGGCAAGGACAGCACCGTAGAGAGTGTCTCAAGCAGAGAGCAATTGGCATTTCGCTTCGGACGAAGTTCCGCGAGAAGGGGGGGTCAGTAGGTATAAAAGCTCGACCAATTCTGGTCGAACAGCAATCACATCAGCGCCCTACGAACTCTCGTCATCACGGCAATCCATCCAACCTTCCAGAACATCACGTTCCCCCGAACCCAAACCGAAAATGCAGTTCAAGGTCGCCCTCGTCTCCCTTTTCGCCGCCATGGCCATCGCTGCCCCCGGGCTCGAGAAGAGGTGCACCGCTGACGGCGGTAAGTCTTCAACCATTCAACTCCCCATCTTCCCCCCTTTTAGAGTCGTCCAGCTAACATGTGAGCGACTCCAAGGCTCCTGCACCCAGCTGTCGCAGTGCTGCAGCGGGAACTGCGAGTACGACTCCTCCATCGGCCTCGTCTGCAAGCCGGCGGCGAAGATGATGGAGAAGAGGTGCACCGCCAACGGAGGTAGGTCGAAAACGCGAACCGACTTTCGTGTTTCCTTATCCTGACCCTGTTCCTCCTCCCCTCCATGATGTTGATGCGGTATCCATAGGTTCTTGCACTCAGTTGAGCCAGTGCTGCAGCGGCAACTGCGAGTACGACTCTTCCATCGGCCTTGTCTGCAAGGCTTAGAGGAGGAGCGAGAAGCCGTCAACCATGAATGAAGAAGCTCGTGTGCTTGGTCTCGTTGTGGAAAGAGAGGGATGATGGTGATGATGGTGACGATGATGATGGCTATGACGTGTCGGTAAACGGGTTCGCTCATTGAACACTTCTTGACCCAGCCAAACGGGTCCTGCGGCTGTGAAGGCCGCTGAACGAAACTAGTCAATACTACCTGTATGCGTTGGCAAATACTTGATCTGCAGTGGAGAATGTCTCACGTGGTGACCAATGACCGTGGTGCTTACTTGACAACAAGGACGGATGAGGGATGGTGACTTCGATCCAAGCGGAATTGTGCGGGCTTTCCTGCGAACGCCCGGATGAGGTTCGCTTTGACTCTCTTCACGCGATCTAACTCTAACACCAACAAGCGAGTAGAGGATCTGGAGGACGTTCTATTTGAATCTGATGAATTTACTCCGCTAAGGGGCCAACACTCGCAGGAGACTCAATACATGACTGAGGTAGACTAAGCAATTAGGCATTGTATTCTTGAGTATCTACTATGTGTGGCTTTCTCAATCTCCAACATATTTGAGAGTTCTACTTCTATTCGTGACAGAGCTTCGTGTTGGACCTCATAATTATATTAGAGTCACCTCATGATCACGAAGATGACCCTCGTTAAGGATGAATGTCATCATTAGACCCACATGGGTTCCCTTTAGCAACGTATCATCATGATCAGGCTCCATTGCTATCCCTTTCTTCGCGCATATATAAACCACCAGTAGTAGCAGTGTTCAATAGATCATCCAGCGATTAGCTTCACTTCCTCCACCCGGCTGTGATCACCTATCCGACACTTCGAGAACCCTCCAGATGAGTTTGTTCTATCTACCAAAGGAAACAAATGACATATTACCCAACACATAATGTTTCAGCCAGAACCGTGACGATGTTCTGAGTGAGGGGAATCTCATAAGGTACTGATAGAATGAAAAGTTCGTGGAAGCCATACAAAAAGCAAATTCGAAAATGCTCGCCGTGAAGACATGGTTGCAAGCTTTGACGGATTTCTTCCACCATCAGATCCTGGAAACGCGCAAATTCCAACTGACCGTTCCAGAATGGCCCCTCCTGAAATCTAAACTCAAACAAGTTGCCTCCTTGGTTGTTGTTTCTCATACCCCTTGAATTCGTAACAAAACCTCGTTCCTATTTTCCCAGAGAAACCTGTCCCGGGATTACATCATATTCTCGTAGATCATCAAAGAAACAATTGAAAGTTCGGTCTAGCAAAGTGAGTGTGGCTCCTCGGCAGAGTGAGCGCGTCTTTTGCGCGGCCTTCACCCCCGATGAGCTTCTACCTCCCTACCTCGTATCCGAGGCGGTGGGTATACAACGTTTCTCTTTACGTTCAAACGGCTCCATGAGAAGGCACAGAACGTGGTCTTCCATGGGACATACACACTCGCAGCGCGAAATTGGTTGACCGTGGCTCCAGAAGGTACAGTGGACGGGAGAGCCAGGCCGAGGGCAGATGCACAGAGCCCAGCGGTCGCCTCTGCAGTCGTGGGCGCCGACGGTGTTCTCGCCAAAGCGGCCAGGCCCAAACGTGACGCGCAGCGGCGGTCGACCCGGCGGGCGCGAACCGGTATCCGGGCAGATGGCCGCTGCAAAGCTCTTCGCCTTGGGCTCGAACTCGGAGAGCTCCCGCTTGGCAGGGTGGATTTTGAAGCCCCCGTATCTGTTCGTCCAGACGCCGCCGAGGTGCACGCTGGTCAGGTTGCGAAGCGATCGAATTACCTTTTGGGCCACGTGGTTGTGTCCGCCGTTCCAGTCCATGAAGCGCACGCGCTGGGTTGCCAGGCGGATGCGAGACAGGTGTTTGTCGATTTCTAATAGTTCCGGGTCGAAGTAGCTCATAAAGGCTTCTTCATCCTCGAAGGCGATGATTCCATCTTTGTGGAGTGCTTTCTCAAACTCGGTGGTCAGTGCCTCCCAAGGGCGGCCTGAAACGAGGTGGTCGAGGTTTTGGTAGACTTCGGGATGGCTGATTTCAAGGTGGTTGTCCCGGATATACACAAAGGTGTCGGCCTCTTCGACGTCGACGAGGTTTTCGGCAACCAGGGTAATGAGCTCATCCGGAAGACGGGCGAGGCCACACGGGCTGGCTAGTTGGCGACGCTCGAGGCTTGGGCCAGAAGGAGCCTGACTGTCGCTGATGCAGCTGAAGGGAGGCTTGGACATGATTTCGAGAGGCTGTGATCACACTATTAACTGGGGACACGACTGTTAGGCTGTCAGCACAAAACTGCTAGGTGTAAAGGAGAGAAGTAGTTGAGGATTGGCCGTGGTTAAAATGCTTGTGGGAGAAGGCTAAGCCGGAAAGGAAATGGCAACCATGGTACTAGAGCAGTGGCCACGTTCTCCTGTGCACAAAGAAGTATGCATTGCGCGATGAGATTTGACGAAGCTAGAAGACTCGATGAGTTTGATGGACGAGAAAGAGAGCGGAGCTGACTAGAGAAGGCGACATGATAATAAAAATATCAAGCTTGGTCCCCCAAATATTTCCAGTGAGGTGGAAACTGATTTGGGCGGAAGTGCAAAGGCAACGGTCAGCGACGAAGTTGAGAATGGCCTTAATTATGATGGCCAAGCAGGAGGCGAAGCAGTGGAGGCGATTGCGCAGAGTGGTTGAATGCGAGCAGTTGGCGGATTTGCCGTTGCGGGTTAGGCTGGCGCAGGCGATCGTCCAGGTCGCGGGGCGTGGAAACACCGAGGCTGATCCTTCACTTTCATTCATTATTCTGCGGCGCGGCAGCCCTGACGGCTGGGCCAAGATGCGGGAAGTATGAGGCTCGTATCCGTGCCCGGCAGATGAGCAGCCCGGCGAAACGTGTCAAACGCCCGAAACAAGTTCCCTCTCTGCGAGTCCTTTCGCCCCCGCGTGCGCCTCGAGAGCACCGCGTCAACTGCACACACGCGCTGCCGGCCGCCTCTCGCCCCGACGCACCAGCGCCTGCCGGGGTGACGAGAGAGGTCTGGTTAGCGTGCGGGTGTAGAGACGGCCCCCGCTTGGCGGCGCCGGTTGGGGTGATGGGGCCAGGGAGCTCGGGCGGGAGAGGCTGCGTGAAACGCTGGCCTGCCTCTTTCGGGAGCCTGCCAGGCACAAACACTGCATGCGACGCACCGGCTCCGCTGCCAAGCTCTGGGCCCTCCGAAATAGAAACACTAGCCATGCATCCTGCTCGACATTGCCATGCCCTGCCACCCTTTATCACGCCGTGCTCCCCCTCACTCCCGCTCTCCTCATCTCGCCATCCCGAACCCGGTACATATCTCAGAGGGTCTGAGGCCCTCGTTCTCTCGCTTCTTCTCCGTCGATCGCTACCCGTCTCTCGCTTCTTCGCTCGCTACTCGCCATGCGCATCTCCGCCATCCTCGGCTGCGCCGCCGCTCTGTTCTCAGGCGCCACCCAGGTGCAGGCTGCCTGCTCCGCTCCTCTGGTCATCGACAACTTCTCCGGCTGGTCCTCCAACCAGAACAGCCTGAACTCATGGACCAGCGGTACTGGCCTCGATTCCTCATCCCTGCACTCGCGCTGACTTTCCCAGATGACTCGTCCATGACCTCCGTCAGCGCCGCCAACGGCAAGCTCTCGTTCAAGCCGGGTGCCAATGGCTACTTTTACGAGACCTTTGAATGCCAGGCCGCCTCCAGCAACGGCTACAACTCCATCACCTTCCCGGTCAAGGGCCCGGCCGGCGGATCCTTCTCGCTGGAGATCCAGTCCAAGACTGCCTGCTCTGCTTCGGCCTACACCAGCCACTATTACACCGTCTCAGCCCTGACTGGTTCCACCCAGACCATCACCATTCCCTTGTCCTC
This sequence comes from Diplodia corticola, assembly GCF_001883845.1. Lineage (NCBI taxonomy): Eukaryota > Fungi > Ascomycota > Dothideomycetes > Botryosphaeriales > Botryosphaeriaceae > Diplodia > Diplodia corticola. The sequence continues at coordinate 162,312 of NW_017971539.1, forward strand.
CTTCTCCGGCGCCAATGCCAATGCCGTCTCCGCCTTTGTTTGGAGCGCCTTCTCCAGCGCCGACTCCACCTGGGAACTCGGCCAGATTCAGTTCGGCTGCAGCGCTGCCTCGGCCACCACCTCCAAGCCTGCCAACTCGGCCACCACCACTCTGGTCTCCAGCAGCGCACCTGCTCCTTCCGGCCAGTGCACCAACCTGCTCATCGATGACTGGGTCTCGCAGTCTCGTCTGACTTTCCTCTACTACAATGCCATGCTCGAGCCCAGCTCTGACGACGGCTCCATGTCGTCCATTGTCGTCGACCCCACCACCAACAGGGTCACCTACACCCCCAAGGACACTAGCAGCTACTTTTACAGCCAGACCGGCTGCACCAATGCCCAGAACCTCTATGGCGGCATCTCCATGCGCTTGAAGGCCACCGCCGGAACCACGCTGTCTGTCGAGCTTGACTCCGTTACCACCTGCGGCGGTGAATCCACCAAGTTGGTCACTGTGACTAGCAAAGACCTCGGCTGGACTTTCGATGGAACCGAGAAGCTGTATACGATTCCTTTCTCGAAGTTCACCGGCCTTGATACCTCCAAGATTTCCACTGTTCTCTTCTCCCAGCTGACCAAGCCCGTCACCTTCGGCCCTATGGCTTTCTACTGCGGCAAGACTGCCAGCGAATACATCCCAGCCACGACTTCCGCTCCCGCTGGTCCCACTTCCACGGTCGCCGCTCCTTCCAGCACTGCCTCTGCGCTGGTCATTGACCAGTTCGGCAACCAGAACACCAATGCCCTTGGAAACTGGCACGGTGCTGATGACGGCATGACTCTGACTTGGGGCTCCAACAAGCTGACCATCGTGTCGGATGATGCCGACTACGCCTTCTACACCCAGCTCTCTGGAACTTGCCGCGACATGACGTCCTACGACAACAGCTACCTCCACATCGCCTACACCGGCTCCACCGCATTCACCGTTGCTCTGCAACAGCACAACTCGAAGTGCGACGAGACCATCGCTCCCTACCCGGAGACATGGGACTCGATCGAGGCCGCCCGCTACGCCACCGACACGGACATCTACATCCCCCTCAACCACTTCAACATCGAGAGGGCGCGCGTCGTCGGCGTCGCGCTCAAGGGCTTCTACAAGGCTGACCCGGTCACGCTCAGCAAGATCGAGATCGTCAGCTCCGTGCCGGCCAGCTTCAAGGTGCCCAGCAAGCTGCCGTCGGGCAACCTGATTTTCGCGTGCAAGCGGCCCAACAGCTTCGCCTTCGCCATCGACGACGGCTCCCCCGAGTACGCGCAGGAGGTGCTCAAGATCATCAAGGAAGAGGACATCAAGGTCACCTTCTTCACCGTGGGCGCGCCGCTGCTCGACCCCAGCACCAACCTCTCCAACGTCTACACCGAGATGATGGCGGCCGGCCACCAGATCGCCATGCACACGTACACGCACCCCAAGATGGAGGGCCTGCCCGACTACGAGGCCATCGACTGGGAGTACAACCAGGACATCGCCGCCGTCGACGAGACGCTCGGCGGCCTGCACACGTCGTACTTCCGGCCGCCGTTCGGCAACGAGGGCGCGCGCATGCGCCAGCGCCTCGCCGCCACCACGGGCGACGACAGCCCCTACATTGTCAACTGGAGCGTCGACGTCGAGGACTGGCTGTGGGCCGAGACCAGCACCCCCGAGAAGCAGCTCGACGCCTTCAAGCGCGACGTCGACAAGGGCGGCAACCTGGTCGTCATGCACTACCTGTACAACAGCACCGTCGGCTACCTGCGCGAGTTCATCCAGATCGCAAAGGGCACCGGCAAGCAGCTCATGCGCGTGGATCAGTGCATGGAGGATCCGAATGCGCCGGCGTTGTAGAAAAAAAAAAGATAAATAGGATAATTGGGTTGAGGGGTCTTGGAATGTAGGAAGAATATGGCGGATGCTGATAATGTCTAGGGTTTTGAAAATAATGTGGTTGTCATTGTATAGTTATCAACGCATATTTATGGTTGCTGCTCGAAGAGCCGACCGAAAAAAATAGACGCAACGCCCTGTTCCCCGCCGTAGGCCACCACCATCAATTAGCTGGCTAATCACTAGTGAATAGCCGGCTAATCACCAGTGATTAGGCCTACGCCCCCTAGCAGGCCTATTCACCTGTAAATAGCCCACTAATTAGGCGCTCGGACCCACGCCGTAGCCCACCTAGGGGTGTTTCCATCCGCGCTATATAAGCAACCTTAAGATCGTAATTTTCTCAACACTATAGCCCTAGGGTAATACTAAGCGAAGAATTACGCTCTAACACGAGGCTATAGGTATTAGAGCGTAATCCTTCGTACATCTTCGCCCGTAGCACTACCGAAACCGGAAACATAGACTATAGTGTTAAGAAAATTACGATCTAGTATAACGCGGGTGGAAACACCCCTAGAAGGCCTATGGCGTGGGTCCGAGCGCCCGATTAGTGGGCTATTCACAGGTGAATAGGCCTACAGGGGGTGCGTAGGCCTAATCACTAGTGATTAGCCGGCTAATTATGCGGTGTTAGCCGGCTAATCCAGGGTGGTGGCCTACGGCGTGGAACAGCCCCTACTTGATCTTTCCTCAAGTGTTGAGGTATTACGGCTATGGAATGGAAGCCTAATTGATCTACGTATTGCCATCGCCGTTACATCACGTGCTCCTTTCCCTTTTTCGATCTTACCCCGAAATAATCAGTCCGCGTGGGTGGGCGGGGGAGGCAAAAAATCTTCTGCTACACAAAACCCGCCCTCTTCTTATCGGGAATTGACTTTAGCATAATAACAAGCGCAGGCGGCCGTTGATGGGGAATCCAGTTACTCCGCATCGAGTTTTCCTGTCACCCCCCGATCACCTGCATATCCGCCCCCTTCGCTTCGCTGGCACTACATACAAAACGCCCCGTGGGCGCCGCGCCCAGAAAGGAAAAGGAAAGAAAAAGGAAAGGCAACGTTCCACGAGGAACGAGCAGATGATTACCGGATACGGCATCTGCGGGGGCGGAGTCTGCATGTGGCGACGTACGTACGTTACTACCTCTCTGACCCTTTGTGAGACGGCATCTGCTGTGTTGCGACGTTGCCGTGTAACGGGCGCACCCCGCGTTGTTGGGATTCCAGCAGTTGTCTGCGTTTGCAGCTCGTGGACCTACAGACTCCGGGGAAGATTTAACGTTGTGGGAGGGCTTTCTCGTCTATGGTGGTGTTGACGCTCGGAGAAGCCTGGGGAAGGTAGAGTGAGGAAGCAGTCTGCATCGTGATGCGGGGCAGTACCTACCCATGTGTGTCCTTGAGAAAGGCCCGAGCCGCTCTCGTCTAGGATGCCCGTGGAGCCCTTTCCCCGATGGCTCGGCGAGTCGATGTACGATTGTATGACGTGCAGTTTCGGAGGCGGGCTGACATGTCCAAGCCGTGGGAGCGAAGTGCGACGGCGCAGCCAAAGTGGTTAGTTTCCGTTCCATGTCTCTCGAGCTTATTAGTCGAACAAGGCAAAGGTCACAGGCGATTTCTTTAGAGCGCCAGAATTCGATGCAACCAAGATCTCGGCGGCTTTAGTGCGAGAGGGAGGAATCCCGTCGCTGTCAAACCAGCTAATCATGTCAGGGCGGGAGAGGCGCTGAGTGTAATACAACATCGTCAGATCCGATTATCCGAAGACACAGCACGAGATCGAAGCCAGCGAGGGGCCAAAGGGCCTTCTCACATGCATACAGCCCAGCGAAGTGCATCTCCCATCGCTTTCCACACCAATAGCACGCGTGGCGCAACGAGCGACCGCGGTTCAGATGAAGGATGTCGTCGAGTGACGCGGCTGATGATCCTTAGCAGCTGTGCCTAGACACTTGCATCAAACAACTCCCCGCATGCTGTGCGAGACGTCATGCTGTTGGGCGTGAGACACTGTGCCAGTGCTTGGAACGCGTCCAATCGGTCGATGCATGATCGAGATGCGTGGCACCTGGACCCATTGGATCTCCAGCATTTGACGGGAAACGGGCTCGAGGTGCGGCTGAGGGTCGGCGAGGATGACGAGACAGAGGTGGCGGGTGATCTGCAGGAGGATTGGTTAACTAGCGGCGCCATCCCCACATGGTTTCCTCTGGCACTCCACTCGATGGCTTCCGAAATCGACCACCACCGTCATTATTCCGCAACTCAAAGCCACGGCGGGTTGAATGCGGCCTACCGTCTACCACTCTTCTCCAACAGCAAAAATCAACCACGTCCATCATGCCACCACCTCGGGCCTCTCCCGCAGAGCGACCTCTGCCGTCGTCCTCCAGCTTCACCATGAATATCAACCAGCCTTCAGAGAAATACATTGTCATTCCCGGCATTGGCAAGAGGAAAGTCCAAACCAGCGATGAAGAAAACGGAGCCCCTCGACGGCCAACCCGACGGCTTCGCTTTCTGAACTGGATGCCCAACAATGTCAGAAATCACGTCGTCGCCATGATCGGAGAGTTCGTTGGCACTTTCATGTTTCTCTTCTTCGCCTTTTCCGCAACCCAGATCGCAAACACCGGTGCTTCTAGCAACGCGCCCAATGCCGTTCCCAACACCTCTGGTCTCATGTACATCGCCTTGGGCTTCGGCTTCTCTCTCGCCGTCAATGTCTGGGTGTTCTTCCGCATATCCGGCGGCCTGTTCAATCCCGCGGTATCACGCCCTTTCTGAGCCATCCCCTGTGCATTTTCAACTGACGACTCGCCCAGGTCACGCTGGGGATGTGCCTCATCGGCGCCGTTGGCTGGTTTCGGGGATTGCTCATCTTCGTGACCCAGATTGTCGGCGCCATCGCTTCCGCCGGCATCGTGTCGGCCCTCTTTCCCAACACCCTCAACGTTCGCACGACGCTGAGAAACACGTCCGTCGTGCGAGGCCTCTTCATTGAGATGTTCCTCACATTCATGCTGGTCTTCACCGTCTTCATGCTCGCAGCCGAGAAACACAAGGGCACTTTCCTGGCCCCCATCGGCATCGGCTTGACCATGTTCATCGCCGAACTATCGGGTGAGTGTGAGCACAGAGACGCCTTGGAGCAAGGGCTGACTTGAACGACCTACCCCGCAGGCGTCTGGTTCACCGGCGGCAGTCTCAACCCCGCGCGCTCTTTCGGCCCGGACGTGATCCTGCACACGTTCGAGGGCTACCACTGGATCTACTGGGTGGGCCCGGCGCTCGGCTCGCTGCTCGCCGTCGTCACATACCGGCTGATCAAGTCGCTCGAGTACGAGACGGCCAACCCGGGCCAGGACTTTGACGAGAACGAGATCGAGGCCTTCCACCCGGGCGAGGACCCCACGCCCGAGGACGTCCGCCGCCCGCAGGTCTACGGCGTCACCTCAGGTGAGTCTCAACCATCATGATAGAAGACCCCTCTCCCTCCTCCATCCATCCATCCATCCATACATCCATCTCTATCCTTCACTCTTTCCCACTCTTTACCCCCCCTCTCCCTCTCCCTCTCCCTCTCCCTCTCCCC